>NC_048285.1:115675-303175 GCF_009762535.1 Notolabrus celidotus | reverse complement strand
CAAGAACACTTCATCACCACACTGTCAGGACCTTCTCCTTAACTTAACCATGAACACTTCATCACCACCCTGTCAGGACCTTCTCCTTAACTTAACCAAGAACGCTTCATCACCACACTGTCAGGACCTTCTCCTTAACTTAACCAAGAACACTTCATCACCACCCTGTCAGGACCTTCTCCATAACTTAACCAAGAACACTTCATCACCACACTGTCAGGACCTTCTCCTTAACTTAACCATGAACACTTCATCACCACCCTGTCAGGACCTTCTCCTTAACTTAACCAAGAACGCTTCATCACCACACTGTCAGGACCTTCTCCTTAACTTAACCAAGAACACTTCATCACCACCCTGTCAGGACCTTCTCCATAACTTAACCATGAACACTTCATCACCACCCTGTCAGGACCTTCTCCTTAACTTAACCAAGAACGCTTCATCACCACACTGTCAGGACCTTCTCCTTAACTTAACCAAGAACACTTCATCACCACCCTGTCAGGACCTTCTCCTTAACTTAACCATGAACACTTCATCACCACCCTGTCAGGACCTTCTCCTTAACTTAACCTAACCAAGAACACTTCATCACCACCCTGTCAGGACCTTCTCCTTAACTTAACCTAACCAAGAACACTTCATCACCACCCTGTCAGGACCTTCTCCTTAACTTAACCAAGAACACTTCATCACCACACTGTCAGGACCTTCTCCTTAACTTAACCAAGAACACTTCATCACAACACTGTCAGGACCTTCTCCTTAACTTAACCATGAACACTTCATCACCACCCTGTCAGGACCTTCTCCTTAACTTAACCTAACCAAGAACTCTTCATCACCACCCTGTCAGGACCTTCTCCTTAACTTAACCAAGAACACTTCATCACCACACTGTCAGGACCTTCTCCTTAACTTAACCAAGAACACTTCATCACCACACTGTCAGGATCTTCTCCTTAACTTAACCAAGAACACTTCATCACCACACTGTCAGGACCTTCTCCTTAACTTAACCAAGAACACTTCATCACCACCCTGTCAGGACCTTCTCCTTAACTTAACCAAGAACACTTCATCACCTAACTGTCAGGACCTTCTCCTTAACTTAACCAAGAACACTTCATCACCACACTGTCAGGACCTTCTCCTTAACTTAACCAAGAACACTTCATCACCACACTGTCAGGACCTTCTCCTTAACTTAACCAAGAACACTTCATCACCACACTGTCAGGACCTTCTCCTTAACTTAACCAAGAACACTTCATCACCACACTGTCAGGACCTTATCCTTAACTTAACCAAGAACACTTCATCACCACACTGTCAGGACCTTCTCCTTAACTTAACCAAGAACACTTCATCACCACACTGTCAGGACCTTCTCCTTAACTTAACCAAGAACACTTCATCACCACACTGTCAGGACCTTCTCCTTAACTTAACCATGAACACTTCATCACCACACTGTCAGGATAAAAGAGTGCGGCTGTGAAAACAGACATTATTACTAAGCTGGTGTTAGCTTGTTTCCAACGATGTCGACAAGTTACTGCTGGAGTTGTATACATCGGTCCATGCACACTAACCATGTCAGGAGGACTACATCCACTAAACATACAATAATTAAAACACTCAGTGTTTACTTCAACTTTCTGTTAATGAAATGTTCAAAGCTCAAAGACCTGTGGACTTTTATTGTTGTTTTGATCCCTCAGCAGGGACAGCAGAGCGTCTAATATAATTAATCCACACCTCCTCTAAGGATTTTACTCTCAGATGGGAATCTTAAAGGGATATTTCAGAGTTTTTGAAATGGGGTTGTATGAGTTTTATGTCACTAGTAATTGTACTAGCCATAACGGACGCCGCTCAGCCCGGCTCCTGTATTGACAAACTACAGCAGAGACAGCAGTAAGCTAGGCTACATTTTCTGCAGACTGGGTCAGTCCTGCAGACCGGGTCAGTCCTACCAGGTAATTAAGCTCCTTCTGAAAGACTCTGACCTGAGCAATCATCTCGGTTTAGCTGTACGCTCTACTTGTGATTTTTTTTCAGCACTTCACTTTGAAACCAGAGAGCCTGTCTGTTTTTTGCATTATTTGCCGATGCATCACAGACGTGCTCCTCCACCTGCAGCGCACTGATTAGCTGTTCAGGTCTGCAGCTTCAAAGAGACAAATCTACAACTAAACGTAATAATAAGTGATTCTGACGCGCCCATGTCATGCAGTTTACTGCAGACACACGTGGACACCTTTATGAGGCAAAGTCTGCTCCAGGGTGCTGGAAAGGAGGCTCTGACCGGAGGTTGAACCTCGGATACAGGAGGATACTTGTGGGGGGTACTGTGGGAGTATTGGGTTCGTATTGGGTTCGGGGGCCGCTACTCCGAGCTATCTGATCCCTGTACGACCAAAGTGACAGTTGTGTCCGCATACTTGGCACGAAGTCGGACACGTTATCAGTGTTGGCCTCCGCCAGTGTTGCACCTTGTCACCGATCCTGTTTGTAATCTTTATGGACAAGATCTCAAGGCGCAGTCGGGGGGGGGGGGGGTCAGGAGCTCGGACATCCAGAATGAGCTCGGAGTAGAGCCGCTGCTCCTCCGCCTTGAAAGGAGTCAGCTGAGGTGGTTCGGGCATCAGAAAAGGACGCCTCCCTTTAGAGGAGTTCCGGGCATGTCCAACTGGGAGAAGGCCGTGAACTCGGTGGAGGGATTATACACTGAACAAAAATATAAACAACACCCCCCCACCCCCACCCCCCACACAGTAAAACTGTACGTCTCACAGTGTCCTTTTATTCTGGCCAGTTTTAGGCACACCTGTGCAATAATCCTTCACTTTGAAACCAGAGAGCCTGTCTGTTTTTTGCATTATTTGCCGATGCATCACAGACGTGCTCCTCCGCCTGCAGCGCACTGATTAGCTGTTCAGGTCTGCAGCTTCAAAGAGACAAATCTACAACTAAACGTAATAATAAGTGATTCTGACGCGCCCATGTCATGCAGTTTACTGCAGACACGTGGACACCTTTATGAGGCAAAGTCTGCTCCAGGGTGCTGGAAAGGAGGCTCTGACCGGAGGTTGAACCTCGGATACAGGAGGATACTTGTGGGGGGTACTGTGGGAGTATTGGGTTCGTATTGGGTTCGGGGGCCGCTACTGCGAGCTATCTGATCCCTGTACGACCAAAGTGACAGTTGTGTCCGCATACTTGGCACGAAGTCGGACACGTTATCAGTGTTGGCCTCCGCCAGTGTTGCACCTTGTCACCGATCCTGTTTGTAATCTTTATGGACAGGATCTCAAGGCGCAGTCGGGGGGGGGGGGGGGTCAGGAGCTCGGACATCCAGAATGAGCTCGGAGTAGAGCCGCTGCTCCTCCGCCTTGAAAGGAGTCAGCTGAGGTGGTTCGGGCATCAGAAAAGGACGGCTCCCTTTAGAGGAGTTCCGGGCATGTCCAACTGGGAGAAGGCCGTGAACTCGGTGGAGGGACAACACTCCCCCCCCACCCCCCACACAGTAAAACTGTACGTCTCACAGTGTCCTTTTATTCTGGCCAGTTTTAGGCACACCTGTGCCTTAATCCTGCTATCTAATCAGCACCTTGATATGCCACACCTGTGAGCTGGATGGATTATCTTGGTGAAGGAGAAGTGGTCACTAACACAGATTTAGACACATTAGTGAACAATGATTGAGAGGAATAGTCCTTTAGTGTGCGTAGAAAGAGCCTGAGATCTTTGAGTTCAGCTCATGAAACATGGGAGCAAAAACTGAAGTGATGTTTATATTTTTGTTCAGTGTCTGTCCCGCCTGGTCTGGGATCGCCTCAGGATTCCACAGGAGCAGCTGGAAAGTGTTGCTGGGGAGAGGGATGTCTGGGTCAATCTGCTTGGACTGCTACCTCCGCGACCCAACCCCAGATAAGTGGAAGAGAATGGATGGATATATTAATTTAGATTTATTTATATATAATTATATTTCTGTATATTTATTTATGTTTATTAATTTATATTACTTTCTGTTTATGAGCCGTGATGATGTTGATTGTAGTCTCTTTGCAGCAGCATGCTGTGTCATCTCAGGACTTCAGATTCTTCGTGCCGGTCTAATAAAACCCTCAGAGTTATTTCATTAGACGCTGACGACAGTCTTCAATTGTTTTCAGAACCGGATGAGTGGGTTTGAGTTTTCCCCGCATGTTAGATAATTACAGGAGTGTTTTAAATATTTATGTGAACCATCACAAGAGAGGAAGATTTTCTGTTTCATACATCAACGTGGAATAAAACCTCAGCAGAGACCTGAATCACAGGAGGAGGAGGAAACCTGAGGAGGTCTGCTCTACATCTGTTCTTCATGTTCACAGAGTTTAACCCAATGTCTGACCAAAGGTGTGAAACAAACGCTACCTGTCGCTTTAAATCAGTCTGGTACGTGCTAAACTTTATCTAACTCAATCATGAATTGAGTTTGTTAGAGCTCATGAGATGTTAAATCTAGACACACAGAAGGAGAAGGAATCCCACAGCTGATCATCCTGTGACTTCATCCCTCTCTTCTCAGAGTCAGACTCAGCCTTCACCTGTTAAAGCAGCACTGACACACTGACTGATCCATGTGAGCATGAAGATACAGAATCTGAGGCTGCAGGGAAGGAACCACATCCACAGCTGTTTCACGTCAAATCAAATAAAACAAATTGAATAAAATAAAATAAAATAAATAAAATAAATAAAATAAATAAAATAAATAAAATAAATAAAATAAAAATTGAATCTAATAATCTCTCCTCCCTATCCGCTGACAGCTCAGACATTGACACATTGAAGTTGATGCTCCCTGAATAAATTCACAGTAATATTGATTAAGTTCACTGAGACGATCAGACACTCACGTTTTGCCACAGTGTCAACAGGCAGCGACGTTTACTGCTGTGTCAGACTCTTCTGAGGATTGATCTGATGTGACGTGGGATCAGGTTGATCCCGGCCTCACTCTTCAGAAGGAATCAGCTGTGATGTGATGACTTCCTCCCTCTGTACTCAAAGTGAGTAACGTCACCTGCAGCTGTTTGACCTTCAGACTGATCTGATTATAATAAAGACTCAACATGGAGTCCTTACAGGGTCTTTACACACACAGGGAACCTGAACGCATCGTTCAGTATCATCACCTCACATACAGGGAACCTGAACGCATCGTTCTGTATCATCATCTCTGGAACAGGGAACCTGAACGCATCGTTCAGTATCATCACCTCACATACAGGGAACCTGAACGCATCGTTCTGTATCATCATCTCTGGAACAGGGAACCTGAACGCATCGTTCAGTATCATCACCTCACATACAGGGAACCTGAACGCATCGTTCTGTATCATCATCTCTGGAACAGGGAACCTGAACGCATCGTTCAGTATCATCACCTCACATACAGGGAACCTGAACGCATCGTTCTGTATCATCATCTCTGGAACAGGGAACCTGAACGCATCGTTCAGTATCATCACCTCACATACAGGGAACCTGAACGCATCGTTCTGTATCATCATCTCTGGAACAGGGAACCTGAACGCATCGTTCAGTATCATCACCTCACATACAGGGAACCTGAACGCATCGTTCTGTATCATCATCTCTGGAACAGGGAACCTGAACGCATCATTCTGTATCATCATATCATGAACAGGGAACCTGAACGCATCGTTTAGTATCATCACCTCCCACACAGGGAACTTTAACACATCGTTCAGTATCATCACCTCACGAAAAGGGAAACCTGAACGCATCCTCCTCACAGGCCGCACTCAGTTCATCCAACTCAAATCCTGCACTTCTCAACCCTCCCCCGTCACTTCAGGTGTGCCCCAGGGCTCTGTCCTGGGGCCCCTCCTCTTCATCATCTACCTTCTCCCACTTGGCAATATTTTTTGTAAATTTGGAATTCACTTCCACTGCTTCGCAGATGACACCCAGCTCTACCTGTCCAGTAAACCTGACTCCACTCTCCCACCCTCCTCCCTCACCCTCTGACTCTCTGAGATCAAATCCTGGTTCACCTCCAACTTCCTTCAACTCAACAGCAATAAAACAGAACTCCTCCTCATAGGTACTAAGTCCACCCTATCCAAAGCCAACAGTTTCTCCCTCTCCATAGACAGTTCTACAGTTTCCCCCTCCCCTGAGGTAAAGAGTCTGGGTGTCATCCACGACAGCTCGCTTTCTTTCCACTCTCATATCAATAACATAACCCGGTCTGCATACTTCCATCTCCACAACATCAACCGTCTCCGCCCCTCTCTGACCCCTCACACCGCTGCTATCCTGGTCCACAGTCTCGTCACCTCCCGTATCGATTATTGTAATTCACTCCTCTTCGGTGTCCCTCACAAATCCCTCCATAAACTTCAACTGGTCAAGAACTCTGCAGCCCGTATCATTACCAGAACCTCAAAACCCATCTGTTCAAATCCGCATTCTCTGTTTAACTTCACTGCCTCATTTTAACTTGGTGTTACTTTGCTTGTTGTTTTTATTTATTTTATCGTGTTGTTTTTATTGTGTTTTATCCACTCTGTAAAGTGTCCCTGAGTGTTTGGTAAGGCGCTTTAAATAAAATGTATTATTATTATTATTATTATCGTTCAGTATCATCACATCATGCACAGGGAACCTGAACGCATCGTTCAGTATCATCACCTCACATACAGGGAACCTGAACGCATTGTTCTGTATCATCACTTCACACTCATGCACAGGGAACCTGAACGCATCATTCTGTATCATCATATCATGAAAAGGGAACCTGAACTCATCGTTCACAGTATCATCACCTCACACAAAGGGAACCTGAACGCATCGTGCAGTATCATCACATCACTCTCATACACAGGGAACCTGAACGCATCGTTCTGTATCATCACCTCATGAACAGGGAACCTGAACTCATTGTTCAGTATCATCACCTCACGCAAAAGGAACCTGAACACATAGTTCAGTATCATCGCTTCAGACACAGGGAACCTGAACACATCGTTCTGTATCATCACTTCACACTCATGCACAGGAAACCTGAACGCGTCGTTCTCTATCTTCACCTCATGAGCAGGGAACCTGAACGCATCGTTCTGTATCATCATCTAATGAACAGGGAACCTGAACGTGTCGTGCAGTATCATCAGCTCATGCACAGGGAACCTGAACGCATCGTTCAGTATCATCAACTCACGCAAAGGGAACCTGAACGCATCTATCAGTGTCATCACCTCACGCACAGGGAACCTCGATGCATAGCTCAGTATCATCATCTCACGTTCATGCACAGGGAACCTGAACACATCGTTCTGTATCATCATCTCATGAACAGGGAACCTGAAGGCATCATTCTGTATCATCACCTCATGAACAGGGAACCTAAACTCATCGTTCAGTATCATCACCTCACGCACAGGGAACCTAAACACATCGTGCAGTATCATAGCTTCAGACACAGGGAACCTGAATGTATCGTTCACTATCATCACCTCACGCAAAGGGAACGTGAATGCATCGTTCAGTATCATCATCTCATGCACAGGGAACCTGAACGCATCGTTAAGTATCATCACCTCACGAGCAGGGAACCTGAACGCATCGTTCACTATCATCACCTCACGCAAAGGGAACCAGAATGCATCGTTCAGTATCATCATCTCATGCACAGGGAACCTGAAGTCATCTTTCAGTATCATCACCTAACGCACAGGGAACCTGAACGCATCGTTCTGTATCATCACCCTTCACTCTCATGCACAGGGAACCTGAACACATCGTTCTGTATCATCATATCATGAACAGGGAACCTGAATGCATCGTTCTGTATCATCACCCTTCACACTCATGCACAGGGAACCTGAACACATCGTTAAGTATCATCACCTCACGCACAGGGAACCTGAACGCATCGTTCTGTATCATAACCCTCCACACTCATGCACAGGGAACCTGAACACATCGTTCTGTATCATAATATCATGAACAGGGAACCTGAACTCATCTTTCAGCATCATCACCTCACGCACAGGGAACCTGAACGCATCGTGCAGTATCACCACCTCACGCACAGGGAACCTGAACGCATCGTTCTGTATCATCACTTCACTCTCATACACAGGTAACTTAAACGCATCGTTCTGTATCATCACCTCATGAGCAGGGAACCTGAACGCATCATTCAGTAACATCATCTCATGAACCGGGAACCGGAACGCATCGTACAGTATCATCACCTCACACACAGGGACCTGAAGCATCGTGCAGTATCATCACCTCATGAGCAGGGAACCTGAACATGACGTTCTGTGTCATCAACTCACGCACAGGAAACCTGAACACATCGTTCAGTATCATCACCTCCCGCACAGGGATCCTGAATGTATCGTTCTGTATCATCACCTTACGCACAGGGAACCTGAACGCATCTTGCAGTATCATCACCTCACGCACAGGAAACTTAAATGCATCGTTCTGTATCATCACCTCATGAGCAGGGAACTTGAACGCATCATTCAGTATCATCAGCTCACGTACAGGGACCTGAACACATCGTGCAGTATCATCACCTCACGTACAGGGAACCTGAACGCATCATACAGTGTCATCATCTCATGCACAGGGAACCTGAATGCATCGTGCAGTATCATCACCTCACGCACATGGAACCTGAATGCATCGTGCAGCATCATCACCTCACGCACAAGAAACCTGAATGCATCATTCAGTATCATCACCTCATGAGCAGGGCACCTGAACGCATCGTGCAGTATCATCACCTCACGCACAGGGAACCTGAACGCATCGTAGAGTATCATCACCTCACGCACAGGGAACCTGAACGCATCATTCAGTATCATCATCTCATGCACAGGGAACCTGAATGCATCGTGCAGTATCATCACGTCATACGTCATATCAGATCTATCTGTCTCATTCCCTCTCTGCCTGTTGACACTGTGAGAAAAACGTTAGTGTGGTCTCAGGCTGGTCTTGGTCATGGGGAAATAATGACACTTAGCAGGTACAGATGTGAGAGCAGCCTGAGGAGCTTCTGGACCCCAACCATCTCTGAGAGGGGAAGTGGAGCAACATCCTGTCCTGTGATCCAGAGCTGGAGAGAGCACCTCTAAGCTGCTGATCTCTACAGAGTCACTGAAACCAGGAGAGGTAGAGATAATAGACACAACGTTCAAAGAGGAGACATCTGACTTATTTATGTTTAAAGTCAACGTCAAAGAGAAGAAGGAGAGCTGGATGAGGACAGAGATGTCAACATCAATATTCCTGCAGGAGGTTCTCCTCGTCTCACGTCAGGTTTAATGGAAGGATTCTAACGTGCACAACGACCTGGTCACCTCACACTTTGATCCGTTACACGGACCAATGAACATTTCATATGAAACTATCTGATCATCTGTGAATGAGTTCAGCACAGTTAATAACTTTCATCTCTTTAAGTCTATGATATTATTCTTTATGATATAAACATGGGTTCACGGTCAGCACGTGTATCAGTGACTCAGCCTGTATGTGACTCTGATCTTAACGTCTCACTAACTTCTTCACTTTTTCATTTTAATGTTAAATATGTTTACTTTGGTTTTCACAAAGTCAGTGAGGAACCGACAGCACGGTGAAACCTGTCTGTGTGTTTACAGACACTCCATCACACAACAGCTGATCATATCTCTGAGGAAAGCACAGTTATCTGTTAAACAGCTGATAACAGGGGATCAGATAAGACTATCAATAACATTCATCAGATGTGGAGCTCTGTCTGAAGCACTCCTCTGGTTGAAGTTCCTCTCTCTGTGGAGTCTTAGATCATCATGTGGTTTTGTCACATTATTCAGTTTTATGATTTCATGTTACTGAGTTTTATGAGAGAGTGTGAAGCCGACAATCAGCAGAGTTACTGAGAGTTAAGTAATCGTTTGATCCCTCCCTGCCAGGCCGGACAAAGTCTAAGCTCTGAGGCTTTATTGTTGTGTTTGTTTCAGCTCTGCTCAGGAACGTCGTGTTCCTCTGGAGAACGACGCACAGAACAAAACCTCATCTAAGATTCATCAAATGTAAAAATCCTCAAATCCTCAAATCCTCAAATCTAAAAATCTAAAAATCTAAAAATCTAAAAATCTAAAAATCTAAAAATCCTCAAATCTAAAAATCTAAAAATCTAAAAATCTAAAAATCTAAAAATGATCAGATTTAGAGTTTAACGATCAGTCTGGATCAATAAAAAGGTCTGAAAGTTAAACCATCACCAAAATATCTTTTCTGTTGCACTTCAGCTGTACCATCGGGTGAACTAACAGGTGTAATAACAGGTGTACTAACAGGTGTACCATCAGGTGTACCATCAGGTGTACTTATAGGTGTACCATCGGGTGTACCAACAGGTGTACTAACAGGTGTACTAACAGGTGTACCATCAGGTGTACTAACAGGTGTACCATCAGGTGTACCTACAGGTGTACCATCAGGTGTACCAACAGGTGTACTCACAGGTTTACCATCAGGTGTAGTAACAGGTGTACCATCAGGTGTACTAACAGGTGTACCATCAGTTGTAGTAACAGCTGCACCATCAGGTGTACTAACAGGTGTACCAACAGGTGTACTAACAGGTCTACCATCAGGTGTACTAACAGGTGTACCAACAGGTGTACTAACAGGTGTACCATCAGGTGTAGTAACAGCTGTACCATCAGGTGTACTAACAGGTGTACCAACAGGTGTACTAACAGGTGTACCATCAGGTGTACTAACAGGTGTACCATCAGGTGTACTAACAGGTGTACCAACAGGTGTACTAACAGGTGTACCATCAGGTGTACTAACAGGTGTACCAACAGGTGTACTAACAGGTGTATTCTGTTGTTTCCTTCAAACACTTTAACTTCAGGCTGTTTTCAGCCTTCAGTCCTGAGCTCAGAGTGTGTGTGCACCTGTTCAGGTGTGTGCACCTGTTCAGGTGTTGCTCAGAGTACTGTGCGTCTGGAACAGAACGAGTTTCTCAGGTTGTTTTCATTCAGACATCAGAGCTTGGGCCTTTGTTCCTCTTTCAAAGAAAACAACAATGTTAAGTTTCAACAGAGACTGTTAGCACAGCGCTAACCTGTGACTGAACACCTGAGGCTTCAGGGCCAGGAGAGCAGATGCTCAGGTAAAGGAGAAGAGGTCTTACTTTCAGACTGCTCTGCTGCCGCCTGTTTCTTCTTCCTCATGGAGCGGTAGAAGCGGGAGTTCCTGAGTTTGGGCTCTCTGCTGAATCCAACTGAGGACTCGTCTTCATCTTCATCGTCCATGTGACCCGGCTGAATCACCGCAGCGGGAGGCTTCCCCGGGCTGTCCTGGGCCTTCTGCCCCCACTTGCCCCTGAAGAGGGCGGTCACAGACATGGTGGAGGACTCCTTGTTTTTCATGGAGGAGTCGGGTCAAAGCGCTCTGAGTGAGGTGGTTATCCAGAGTCCAGGAGCAGGTCCATGCTGAGAAAAGTTCT
This sequence comes from Notolabrus celidotus, assembly GCF_009762535.1. Lineage (NCBI taxonomy): Eukaryota > Metazoa > Chordata > Actinopteri > Labriformes > Labridae > Notolabrus > Notolabrus celidotus. The sequence goes on along the minus strand of NC_048285.1, from coordinate 291,621 downwards.
ACGAAAGTAAATCCAAAGAAGAAGAAGAAGAGCTGTAACAGACGTGTTTCCTGAGCGCTGGCTGACAGACGGACAGCAGTGTTGTTAGCTACAGGCAGCCTGCTGAACCAGTAGAGAAAACTGTAATTATTGCATTTATGACTCTCTCTCTCCTGCTCTTTGTCCCTCCTGCCTCCCTCCCTCCCTCCCTCCCTCGTCGCTCTCTCTACACCACCCTGTTACGTGCTGACATTCCTGAACTGAACCTGGCCTTACCCGCCCGCCTGACTCTCTGCTCCTAAACTCTCTCTGTGGAGGAACCTGAAAAGCCACCTGATGACTAAACCCAGTCTGCTCCAAGAACGCTGCTCCAACGCTCACATTATCACTCATGTGCAGCTGAATTCTGACAGGTCCAAGCAGGAAATCAAAGCAGCGTGCAGGAGGTGTGTGTCCCCTCCCTGTGTGTGTGTGTGTGTGTGTGTGTGTGTGTGTGTGTGTGTGTGTGTGTGTGTGTGTGTGTGTGTGTGTGTGTGTGTTAAAGGGTGTGTGTAATGTCTCCGGCTCTGTTCAATCACACTGTACCAGAGTTTAACGGCAGTCAGCTGACAGGGAGAGTTTAAAGTTCACTTTCCCCACACAGCAATAAGCTGCTCTCACACACACACACACACACACACACACACACACACACACACACACACACACACACACACACACACACACACACACACACAACCCTCTGTAAGCAGAATTCCTTGCAGTGTTGTCCGAGCAGTGAAGCCTCTGGTGTATTTTCTCAGAAGGGTCTTGTTGGTGTTTAAATTTGTCCTCTGATATCGTCTTATTCTCTCCATACTCTTTCTGTCTCTGCAGCCAGGTGAGAGTAACAGGTCGCACCTGCAGCCCTCCTCACTCACACCAAACTGTGTTCATGTCAGAGTTTAAATCTGAGTCAGTCATGACGGAGACTGCCTGAAATCACTGCAGCACAGAGACGCTGCACACAGCACAACACAGTCCGCAGACAACCAGACTCATGTTTCACCTCATCAAGATTACACAGTAGCAGCTCGGAGACAGCTGATCAGAGACAGGACAGCTGATCAGAGACAGGACAACTGATCAGAGACGGGACAACTGATCAGAGACAGGACTGCTGATCAGAGACAGGACTGCTGATCAGAGACAGGACAGCTGATCAGAGACAGGACTGCTGATCAGAGACAGGACAGCTGATCAGAGACAGGACAGCTGATCAGAGACAGGACAGCTGATCAGAGACAGGACAACTGATCAGAGACAGGACAACTGATCAGAGACAGGACAGCTGATCAGAGACAGGACAGCTGATCAGAGACAGAACAGCTGATCAGAGACAGGACTGCTGATCAGACCTGGTGACTCAGTGTAAATAAAGAGCATCTTTATTTACTTTAAAGTCACAAACAAACAAACAAAGCTGACAGAGTTGGTGTTTAACATGCTGGGAGTAAGATGCAGAGTGGGGTTTGCATTTCTCCCATTCCCCTCAGTGTTTTATAAGAATTCACATGTTTCTACGCTGCCTGGAGGATTTACTAAATCCACTCTTTCTCTTTGGGTAAGAACAGATTTGCAGTCACTCATGTGTGCAGAGAAACAACTAATCCACTGTGGACATGAGGGAACAGGACGGACAGCAGCTGAGAAGTTACAGGTCATAACTAAGGACTGCGCAGCTCTCTGTTATCACATCTCAGGCTGTAGTATCAAAGCTGATGGAGCAAACAGGAGGAGGATAGTATAATATTACTATTACTGTGAAGGAATCACTGCAGAGGGTCTTGAGAGTCTGAGGGTCTGCACAGAGTCCTAGGAGAGAAAGGAAGAAGAGTGAATATCTGATCTCTGTGTCACTGCAGGTCCGTCACTGCCCTGCAGATGGCGGTAATGCAACTACTACAATGATAACCGCCATTAAACCAGCAGAAGAAGACTGACCTGCGTGTGTGCGTGCGTGCGTGCGTGCGTGGAAGGCGGCGCTCATCAGCTCAATCTGCCGGTAATTCATCCGTAGAAGAAGAAGACGTCAGTGACTGACTGCCTTAGCACGCTATGCTAGCAGCTCTGGTTAGCTCACATGGACGTTTAAACACAGATTAATCTCAGTTTATAACCTTCACAGTTTGTGTCACAGCAGCGTGATGGCGGGCAGCAGGCTGGAGAGGTTCGGGACCGTGTTTACCCGGTAAGAGAGAGACTTTACCCGGATACTTCTGTTAGCTCTGTTAGCTCTGACGGCTAACTGTGGACATGCACGTTGATGTTTAACCCTCTACAGAGATCTGCTGACGTCATTAAAGCTCTGTTAGCTCTCATAGTGTTCGTGTTACAGTAGAACAGTTCGGCCTGGCTAACACTGATATATGGCAGCTAACTGCAGGTATTCTCTCTCTCACACACACACACACACACACACACACACACACACACACACACACACACACACACACACACACATACAGTAAACAGCTTCTAGAGAAACGTATAGCCTTCAAGAGCATGACCGAAGCTGGCGACGCAGTGATTACGTCACTAGAAGGCGACAGACGGAGGATGCCAAGTTAAACCTTTTTATTTACAGTCTATGGTTAAACCAGTCTCTGATCTAAACCTGTCTCTGAGCTCAAATCTCCTCCTGTAAAAGCTTAACCTGAGTTTAAACACACCTCATGGATAATAGACAGGTAACTGCTGCAGAGCTCACCTGACACACACCTGGATTCAGAGGTTCAAGAGAAAAAAAATACCCAACTTTAAATGTTTATATGTATTTGTTATTCATTCATAATGTTAATGTTTTTATTTTTTATCATTTATTAATAATGTTAATGTTTATATTTATTTATCATTTATTAATAATGTAAATGTTTATATTTATTTATTATTTATTCATAATGTATTTATTATTGATTCATAAAGATAATTTTCTTTATTCATTACTTATACATAATGTTAATGTTTATATTTATTTATTTTTTATTATTTATACATAATGTTAATGTTTATATTTATTTATTATTTATACATAATGTAAATGTTTATATTTATTTAATATTTATTTATAATGTTAAAGTTTATATTTATTTATTATTTATTCATAATGTTAATATTTATATTTATTATTTATTCATAATGTTAAAGTTTATATTTATTTACTATTTATTCATAATGTTAATGTTTAGATTTATTTATTATTTATTTATGTTAATCTTTATATTTATTTATTATTTATTTATGTTAATCTTTATATTTATTTATTATTTATTTATTTATAATGTTAATCTTTATATTTATTTATAATTTATTCATAATGTTAATATTAATATTTATTATTTATTCATAATGTTAATGTTTGTATTTATTTATTATTTATTCATAAAGTTAATGTTTATATTTATTTAATATTTATTCATAATGTTAATATTTATATTTATTATTTATTCATAATGTTAATGTTTATATGTATTTATTATTTATTCATAATGTTAATGTTTGTATTTATTATTTATTTATTATTTATTCATAATGTTAATGTTTGTATTTATTTATTATGTATTCATAATGTTAATATTTATATTTATTATTTATTCATAATGTTAAAGTTTATATTTATTTACTATTTATTCATAATGTTAATGTTTAGATTTATTTATTATTTATTTATGTTAATCTTTATATTTATTCATTATTTATTTATAATGTTAATCTTTATATTTATTTATAATTTATTCATAATGTTAATGTTTATATGTATTTATTATGTATTCATAATGTTAATGTTTATATTTATTTAATATTTATTCATAATGTTCATATTTGTATTTATTATGTATTCATAATGTTAATGTTTGTATTTATTTATTATGTATTCATAATGTTAATGTTTGTATTTATTATTTATTCATAATGTTAATGTTTATATTTTTTGATCACTGATAATAATCCCAAATTAATCAGTATTTAATGAAGAGTTGTGATTATGAAAGTGAGTGTATAACTTTAATCTTGCATTACTATAATAAATGATGAAAGTGAAACCTTGGTCAGGTTTGTGTTTGTAAGAGTTAAATGTGTTTAACAGGTTCATCATGAAGTGTCATGTAAAGAGAGCAGAGCTCAGCACGTCTTCACGTTTGTAACAAGTAATGAGAGCAGTATGATTGATGAGTGTCTTCATCTGTTGAATAAGCGTTCAGTAAAACGTCTGTTCCACTCTCTAACATGGTCTGTTGTTTTCAGGGTTCGAGACCTGATGCGCTCTGGAGTCATAAAGCCGTCAGAGAAACCGGTCTGGTTCGATGTTTACAGAGCGTTTCCTCCGAAGAGAGAGCCGCTGCACGTGAAGCCGCAGCTCAGATCCTGGAGCAAGAAACAGGAAGCTGTGCCTGAGATCTTCTACAGAGAGGACCAAGTCCGAGCGTAAGACACGCAGCCTGTCCTCTGACCCGCGATGATGAACGTGTGAATGTCCTCCTGAAACTTAGCAGAAAGTCCTCCGAGTCTGAAAACTGTGTCTGTCTGTTTCCAGCAAGTTCTACGAGCTGTACGTTCCCGGCCGACCGTTCGATCTGTGCAGGTCCAGCTTTGTTTCGACGTGTCAGAGGTGAGTTTCCCAATGAGAGAAAACATCAGAGACGGTGTACGATACGAAAAGATCAGATGTTGACGATGTGCCTGCTCTTTGAACACACTGAGCGCTCGGTTTCCTGCAGCGTGTCTGAGTCTCTGTGTCTCTGCAGGTTTGTAGAGAAACACTCAGAGCTGCAGAGCCGCGGGGAGGTCCAGGACTCCACTCTGTTCGAGGAAACGGGGAAGGCCTTACTGGCAGACGGCATCATGCTCAGACGCAGAGGAGACCCGCCGGTGAGTGAGAACAGCAGCTGCATGCTCACAAAGACCTGTTCATGGGAATCAGTTTCAGGAACAGGACTCGCACAGGTGAGAAATCTGATCCTGGGAGGTGGTCACAGTTCTGCTCTCCTCCAACAGGTGCCGTCAGAGTCCAGAGACCCGGTGCTCGGCCTGAGGCTGACCGAGATGCTGGCTGAGCAGCAGACGGCTCCTGGCGGCGAGGAGACGACACAGCACAGCACACACACAGACACAGACACACTCACACACGCACACACACCGCAGACCTGAGCAGCTGGAGGGTCATGTGGTCAGCAGGTAGGCTGTTGGTCTGTCTGTTGTTCTGTGGGACATGAGCATCGGGATCTCTCTGAGCGTGCAGCCTCACCTGGGCGGACCTGTGAACTCCCACAATGCACTACAGCTGATGTTGAATGGTCTCAGTATCATAGTTTTCTGTTGTTCTGACTTCAATAAAGATATTTATCTCTGTGAACTGATCACTGTCGATATCTGAGATCAATAGTCTGAACACGACAGACTCCAACACAACACACCTGCAGACTGGATCAATAAACTCTGGACCTGAAGCTTCGCCCCCATGCTGATCTGAGGTCTGACATCACATCTGACTCAGGATCCACGCACACACACACACACACACACACACACACACACACACACACACACACACACACACACACGTGTCCGTTCATAGACTCTCCTGTATCTGCTGATGCCTGACTCCGCCCACTCAGAGAGGAACTATTCTGTCTGATTAAATGAAGAAGAGGTCCTTACATCATGAATTAACAGATCTGGACTCTCTCCCTTGCCCCCCAACCCCCCCCACCCCCCCCCACCACCCACCCCCCACCCCTCTCTCTCTCTCTCTCTCTCTCTCTCTCTCTCTCTCTCTCTCTCTCTCTCTCTCTCTCTCTCTCTCTCTCTCTCTCTCTCTCTCTCTCTCTCTCGCTGCAGCCCGATGTTGAGTACTCATTGTAACCTGAGTTATTGTGAGCCAAGAGCTCCACCTGCTGGATGAACTATGTCACAGCCTTTAAAATGTCACCCCCCCAACCTCATGTCATCCCCCCAAACCTCATGTCATCCCCCAAACTTTATGTAATCCCCCCAAAACTCATGTCATCCCCCCAACCTCATGTCATCCTCTCAAACCTCATGTTATCCCCCAAACTTTATGTAATCCCCCCAAACCTCATGTCACCCCCCCCAACCTCATGTCATCCTCTCAAACCTCATGTTATCCCCCAAACTTTATGTAATCCCCCCAAACCTCATGTCATCCCCCCCAACCTCATGTCATCCTCTCAAACCTCATGTTATCCCCCCAAACCTCATGTTATCCCCCAAACTTTATGTAATCCCCCCAAACCTCATGTCATCCCCCCAACCTCATGTCACCCCCCCAAACCTCATGCCCCCCCCCCCCCCCCCCCTCTCTCTCTCTCTCTCTCTCTCTCTCGCTGCAGCCCGATGTTGAGTACTCATTGTAACCTGAGTTATTGTGAGCCAAGAGCTCCACCTGCTGGATGAACTATGTCACAGCCTTTAAAATGTCACCCCCCCAACCTCATGTCATCCCCCAAACTTTATGTAATCCCCCCAAACCTCATGTCATCCCCCAAACCTCATGTCATCCTCTCAAACCTCATGTTATCCCCCAAACTTTATGTAATCCCCCCAAACCTCATGTCATCCCCCCAACCTCATGTCATCCCCCCAACCTCATGTCATCCCCCAAACTTTATGTAATCCCCCCAAACCTCATGTCATCCCCCCAACCTCATGTCATCCTCTCAAACCTCATGTTATCCCCCAAACTTTATGTAATCCCCCCAAAACTCATGTCATCCCCCCAACCTCATGTCATCCTCTCAAACCTCATGTTATCCCCCCAAACCTCATGTTATCCCCCAAACTTTATGTAATCCCCCCCAACCTCATGTCATCCTCTCAAACCTCATGTTATCCCCCAAACTTTATGTAATCCCCCCAAACCTCATGTCATCCCCCCAACCTCATGTCACCCCCCCAAACCTCATGTCATCCCCCAAACTTTATGTAATCCCCCCAAACCTCATGTCACCCCCCCAACCTCATGTCATCCCCCCAAACCTCATGTCATCCCCCAAACTTTATGTAATCCCCCCAAACCTCATGTCATCCCCCCAACCTCATGTCACCCCCCCCAAACCTCATGTCACCCCCCAAACCTCATGTCACCCCTGCAACCTCATGTCGCCCCCGCAACCTCATGTCATCTCCAAGCGGCAACCTCCAGTCTTAAAATATGAGTCCAATGCGGAAGTGTTAAAAGCTGCAGTTCATAGAGGATCCACTTGAGGCTGGCTCCGGAAGTACTGGAAGTCACGAATGTCATGAATGGGAAAAGACGATCTTTGCAGCAGAAATAAACATGTTTACAGCCTGGTACAAAAGATGAGTGTAGTCTGGATAGCTCATTTCTCATTTCTAACGCGGCAATTTCGAAGATATCGAGATTACTAGTCTTCCAATGAGAGACACAGCTGCCTGCAGGAACACTGTAGCTGTTGGCTAGAAGGCTCAAACTCCGCCTCTTTACGTCACACTGGCTCCACAGAAGCAATATGGCTGCTGCCGACAATTGGTCTCAAAACAGCTCTTCAGAAACAGATAGGTGACGTCACGGATACTACGTCCATATTTTATACAGTCTATGGTCATCCCCCAAACTTTACGTCACCCCCCCCCTAACCTCATGTCATCCCCCAACCTCATGTCAACCCCCCCCAAACCTAATGCCCCCCTCTTTTTATATCATCAATAATAATTCAAAGTAAACAGAAACATGAACTGAGACATAAATCAGCATGATAAGAACCATAATGACAGAAACCATGTTTGAGGAACATTTATTTGACCTGTGTTTGATTTTACACTTTGACCCATGTCCCATCTGTTAACATGGAGGGGCAGGGCTTATGAACTATACCGCATACAGTCAGCAGGGGGAGCTCTAAGTGTTTTGGCTTCGTGGTAGGTGGACAATGATGCCGTTTGTTATATCGTCTATGGTTGTAAAGATAACTTCTGTTTTTTCAGGGTGCGAGCGATGATCTCAAACCCTGAAAGTCTTAAATCAAGAAAAGAGTTGCATCCATGTTCTCCCAGTCCTCTCACCTTTAAAGACTTTAGATTCACCATAAAGGAAAGCTTATAGAAAAGTTAACCTGGGCTGGGCATCAGTACTTTTATGAAATATATACAATCCCATAAAATACATCAGACACATTCATACTTCAGATCCTTAACTTTCATTTGAGTCTCATTGGGGGTGTTTCACTCTGAAGAAGAAGTTTGACTAAATATAAAGTTTATTCTGTAAGTGTTGAGTCTGATCTCACTTAGTGTGTGTTTCTGCTTTAGTGATGGGTTGATAGTTAGCTCTGGGGTTACCGGTGTTCTGTCGAGTTCTGCTGCTCTGTGGAGTTGTGCTGCCGTAGAGCCAGCAGGCAGTAGCAGCTGTAGATGTTTGATGTTTATACGAGTTTGAGTTTCAAACAGGGAGGAAGGAGTTTAAGAAGGACGGCATGTCTTCATGCTCTTTTATTAAACTGTCGAAGAGGGTGTGAGTGTAAGCAAAGCTCAATGAACTGACACCCCAAATCCAATGGTGACAAGCGAACAGGACTGTGGCTGCGCATGCGCACGGCCTGTTTGTATCATCTCTTGATAGGAAGCAGGATTGGACAGAACACCGGATGTTGTATCTGCCATGTTTGGCCGCTTTGTTGCAGGTTTGTTGGAGGTGTCTGCAGATTGGAGCTTGTGTGCTGCAGAGAGCTGTAATGGAGCCGAGCTGGAGTACGTTTTTATTCCAAGTAAGTAACACAGCCCCGCAGCAGTGCGGGAACCTGCGTAAAGGCGTGATAACCCACTTAAATACAGTCAACCTAATGTTTGTTTCTGACTTTGTGAAAGCAAAGCGAGTTAAAGGAGCAAAACAAAGCGTCACAGCGTTAGCCTGTTAGCCTGTTAGCTCTGTGTTTCTGTAGCTCAGTGCTAACACAGAACTAACCATCAAACCCTCCGGCCGAGTCTCACTCGGGGCCGGCCGGGCTGTGAGGGTTAGTTTCCGGGCTGTGTGAGGGTTAGAGGTGAGCTGCTCTCAGTGAGAAGAACCGTGAGGCTAACGATGCTAATGCTGCTAATGCTGTTGATGCGCGCGCATTAGCAGCTAAGTAGCATGGGGAGCTAACTGCTAACTGTTAGCTTGCCACTCTCCTCTTAACAGTTACCTGCCTCGCCGTGATCACCCCGGGGCTCGGTGTTCGTCCCGGGGCTCGGTGCTCCGTGATCCCGGTTCAGATCTCTGACGGTTAATTACGTGATTCCTTTCAGGACAGCGTAACACGAAGCGAATGCTAATGCTAACTCTGTAAACGGAAAGCTAACAGGCACGAGGACAGCAGAGAGTTCACATCAGACCTGCTACAAAACCTTCATCACCTTTACTACCTTCATCACATTTACTACTTTCATCACCTTTACTACCTTCATCACCTTCATCACATTTACTATCTTCATCACCTTTACTACCTTCATCACCTTTACTATCTTCATCACCTTCACTACCTTCATCACCTTTACTACCTTCATCACCTTCATCACATTTACTACCTCCATCACCTTTACTACCTTCATCACATTTACTACTTTCATCACCTTTACTACCTTCATCACCTTCATCACCTTTACTATCTTCATCACCTTTACTACCTTCATCACCTTTACTATCTTCATCACCTTCACTACCTTCATCACCTTTACTACCTTCATCACCTTCATCACATTTACTACCGTCCATCACCTTTACTACCTTCATCACCTTTACTATCTTCATCACCTTTACTACCTTCATCACCTTTACTACCTTCATCACATTTACTACCTTCATCACCTTTACTACCTTCATCACCTTCATCACATTTACTAGCTTCATCACATTTACTACTTTTCATCACCTTTACTACCTTCATCACCTTCATCACATTTACTACCTCCATCACCTTTACTACCTTCATCACATTTACTACCTCCATCACCTTTACTACCTTCATCACCTTACTACCATTCATCACATTTACTACCTTCATCACATTTACTACCTCCATCACGTTTACTACCTTCATCACCTTTACTACCTTCATCACATTTACTACCTTCATCACGTTTACTACCTTCATCACATTTACTACCTCCATCACGTTTACTACCTTCATCACCTTCATCACATTTACTACCTCCATCACCTTTACTACCTTCATCACCTTGATCACATTTACTACCTTCAGCACCTTTACTACCTTCATCACATTTACTACTTTCATCACCTTTACTACCTTCATCACCTTCATCACATTTACTACCTCCATCACCTGTACTACCTTCATCACCTTCATCACATTTACTACCTTCATCACCTTTACTACCTCCATCACCTGTACTACCTTCATCACCTTCATCACATTTACTACCTCCATCACCTTCATCACATTTACTACCTCCATCACCTGTACTACCTTCATCACCTTTACTATCTTCATCACCTTTACCTACCTTCATCACCTTTACTATCTTCATCACCTTTACTACCTTCATCACATTTACTACCTTCATCACCTTTACTACCTTCATCACCTTTACTACATTCATCACGTTTACTACTTTCATCACCTTCATCACATTTACTACCTTCATCACCTTCATCACATTTACTACCTTCATCACATTTATCACATTTACTACCTTCATCACCTTACTACCTTCATCACATTTATCACATTTACTACCTTCATCACCTTTACTACCTTCATCACGTTTACTACCTTCATCACCTTTACTACCTTCATCACATTTACTACCTTCGTCACCTTTACAACCTTCATCACCTTTACTACCTTCATCACATTTATCACATTTACTACCTTCATCACCTTTACTACCTTCATCACGTTACTACCTTCATCACGTTTACTACCTTCATCACGTTTACTACCTTCATCACATTTACTACCTTCATCACCTTTACTACCGTCATCACATTTACTACCTTCGTCACCTTTACAACCTTCATCACCTTTACTACCTTCGTCACCTTTACTACCTTCATCACCTTCATTACATTTACTACCTTCATCACCTTTACTACCTTCGTCACCTTTACTACCTTCATCACCTTCATTACATTTACTACCTTCATCACCTTTACTACCTTCACCACATTTACTACCTTCATCACCTTAACTACCTTCATCACATTTGATACCTTTATCACATTTAATACTTTCATCACCTTAACTACCTTCATCACCTTTACTATCTACATCACATTTACTACCTTCATCACATTTACTAACCTTCAGCAACTTTACTACCTTCATCACCTTCATCACATTTACTACCTTCATCACATTATCACATTTACTACCTTCATCACCTTTACTACCTTCATCACATTTATCACATTTACTACCTTCATCACCTTTACTACCTTCATCACCTTCATCACATTTACTACCTTCATCACCTTTACTATCTTCATCACCTTTACTACCTTCATCACCTTTACTATCTTCATCACCTTACTATCTTCATCACCTTTACTACCTTCATCACATTTACTACCTTCATCACCTTTACTAACTTCATCGCCTTCACTACCTTCATCACCTTTACTACCTTCATCACCTTCATCACATTTACTACCTTCATCACCTTTACTATCTTCATCACCTTCACTACCTTCATCACATTTACTACCTTCATCACGTTTACTAACTTCATCACCTTCACTACCTTCATCACATTTACTACCTTCATCACGTTTACTAACTTCCTCACCTTTACTACCTTCATCACCGTCACTACCTTCATCACCGTCACTACCTTCATCACCTTCACTACCTTCATCACATTTACTACCTTCATCACCTTTACTAACTTCATCACCTTCACTACCTTCATCACCTTCATCACCTTTACTACCTTCGTCACCTTCATCACCTTTACTACCTTCGTCACCATCATCACCTTTACTACCTTCACTACCTTCGTCACCTTCGTCACATTTACTACCTTCATCAACTTTACTAACTTCATCACCTTCACTACCTTCATCACCTTCATCACCTTTACTACCTTCATCACCTTCATCACCTTTACTACCTTCATCACCTTCATCACCTTTACTACCTTCGTCACCTTCATCACCTTTACTACCTTCACTACCTTCGTCACCTTCATCACATTTACTACCTTCGTCACCTTTTATTACCTTCATCACCTTTACTACCTTCATCGCCTTTACTATCTTCATCACCTTTACTACCTTCATCACCTTTACTACCTTCATCACCTTTACTACCTTCATCACCTTTACTGCCTTTTCTATCTTCATCACCTTTACTACCTTCATCACATTCATCACCTTTACTACCTTACTACCTTCATCACCTTTACTACCTTCATCACCTTTACTACCTTTACTACCTTCATCACCTTTACTACCTTTACTACCTTCATCAGCTTTACTACCTTTACTATCTTCATCACCTTTACTACCATCATCACCTTTACTACCTTTACTATCTTCATCACCTTTACTACCTTCACTACCTTCGTCACCTTTACTACCTTTACTACCTTCATCACCTTTACTACCTGTATCACCTGTATCACCTCCAGTACCTGTATCACCTTCACTACGTTCAGTACCTTCAGTGCCTCTAACAGCTCTAACCATCATCGTGTGACCTCCTGCTCCTCCTCCTCCTCTTGGTGTGAACTTTAAAGGTTTAAAACTCAAACGTTGGTTCCCGTCGATGAGAGAGACAGACCTCACCAGGTGTGACAGTTGAGCTGTGAAATACAGGGCTGTAGTAATCAGACAGATCAGCCTCTGCTCTGATGGGGACTGACTCGCTGTTGTCTAGGTGTGCTTGCCTCACTGATCCACAGTCCAGGTGTTAGATCTCTTCAGGGTTCTCACCTGGATGTGGATCTGCTCCCTCAGCGTTGTCTCGTGTGTTCTTGTGTTCGTGATGTTGTTAATAACACAGACCCCTCAGGACTCGAACACAGGGGGAGATACCTTCATAGTTTCCATGTGTACAGATGAACTACAGCTCCCATGATGCTCGGAGGCTTCAGGGAGGCTGTGTAAGGTTGGTGGTGTGTTCAGAGCTGGATGTGTCCACAGAGCTCACCTGTATCTGTCAGGTATGATGAAGACGTCTCTAACAGGAAGCAGTGAAAGTGTTGGGGGTAAACATAAACGATAAAAGTGACAGCATCAAACTCCCTCTGAGTGATTAATGATTAAGTTTAACTGTTTTATTCCATCTGTGTTCACTGCTGTATGTATGAATCTAAAGTTCTTAATGCAGAGTGGTTCCTGAGTCCGGGAGGGAGTTCATCCAGAGCTCTGCACCTCCGCTGCAGGTTTCTCTGGCTGCAGGTCTCTCTGGCTGCTGTTCAACCTAAGCAGGAGACTCATCACATGACGGTTCAGGTTTTACCTCCATCATGTTTCTGTGAAGCCCGACTCTTCAGGCCGCGAGCCACTCAGGTTCATTCAGCCTGAAGAGTCTGATGTGATGGATTTTCTGTTGCCATGGTGTTTGTCATACCTGTAGAGCGCTGCGCCTGTTTGTTTGCTTGCATGCGTGTGTGTGCATGCATGCAGTTAAAGATCTGCAGCTGTTAGTCACAGGTTGGTGTAACAGCAGCCAGATTACCTGGAGCTGGTGAGGAGGAGGTGATGTGATGATGATGAGGGTGATGAGGATGAGAGTGATGAGGGTGTTTCTGTTAAAGCTGCAGCGTGTTGTCGTGGACACCCCGATGAGGCTGGATCCTGGTTCTCAGAGACGGATGACGTGGTCTGTGTTTAAAGGTGTTCCTGAGTTTCACGGCGTGCATGGCGGCGTCTCTCAGACGGACTCGGTCATGGTGGATCAGAGTCCTCGCAGGGACTCAAACAAAGACCGGATTAGATGTTTTTGGACTATTTCTTGTTAATTTCCGTGGCTCTGTTTTTGGTGGTGTTTGTGTTGGACCGGCTCATGGCCTTCACAACAGATTTGAGTCAAACATGGGAGCAGCGTGGTGGAACAGCAGGCCGCTCCACTGTGTGTCTGCTCGTCTGTGACCGAACACACACACAGACACACACACAAACACACACACACACACACACACACACACACACACACACAAAATGCTAATTGCAGTAATGATTGTGGTGAGTGTGCTGCTGCAGTGTGGAGGAAATAAAAGCAAGTGGACAACCTGTGACGGCCCCGTCTCTCTGCAGCAGCACGCTCACACACAGCATGGCGGCCAGTGCTGGGGGTTCAGCAGCTCTTATAGCCCCCCCCCCCCCGGGTTAGGGTTAGAGCATAAGAGCATCAGTTGTCGTCCGTCAAAGAACACAGTGGGGGGAAAAAGCAGCACTTGGAACTGCCCCCCTCAGGCCCCCCTGCCTTGTGGGTCGGGATGCTTGGCTGAACCTGAAAGGCCCGGGTCAGGTCTTTAACCCTGGCCGCTGCTGATTACAGAACAAGTCGCCCTGCATCACCTCGTCTCTGAGATGACCTGTTGTAAAGTTTCTGCCTACATCGTGGATCTCTGCTTAATATCCCCCAGCTCCCCACCTTCTGCTGATCCTGCCCCCCAGAGGATCAGCCATGACCAATCACACAATGCCTGCCAGCAGCTGCAGACTAAAGATGTCCCCAAACACGTCTTTGTAGAGGCTACGTGTTCCCTATGTGTCGCTGCTTTATTTATTGAAGCTTCTCTTCTGTATTGTCTCAGTTTGATTTAGCTTTAAGAACAACGGTTTAGTGATGTTGTTCATCCCTCTACAGAACACCTGCTCTGAAACAAGTGAGCTGTGAGAGGGTGAGTCTGATCACTAAGACACTGTGTCGTCACAGGGAGGTCAGACCGACTGCAGGGCTCCACAGTTAGCCGCTTCTCACGTCTCATACAAGGAGACCGGGATCATAACTTTGAAAAGTTAAGAGCTACACGACACAGGATGGTCAGTGAGTGGCTTCAGAAAACAATAACACACACGTCTGAAAGTACTGGAGCAGGTCTGCCAGACCGGTAGGTGAAGGTATAACTTTGTAAAGAGACCTCACGCTGCGACGTACAGCGGCCACACCCGACTGTGAGCCATACCTGACTGTGACACAAAATCAGTGTGTGTGTTAACATGGTTTTGTGTATTAGCGTGGTTTTCTGTGTTAAAGCTAGGGTTGGTAATCTCGGAAAACTAGCATGAGTTTGAATGTAGCATTACCTCAGGACTCCGTCTAACCCCCCCCCCCCCCCCTCCCTCGGAGCTCCTCCGAAATGACGCCCCCCCCCCCCCCCCCCGCTCACAAGCATGAGCGCCACTGACTTGCGACCATATGATGGTGACTGATTCAAAACCGGTCCTCACCAAAACATTCTCATAGTGAAAGTTAAAAACACAAACAAACATGGCTGCTGTTAGTACTCACAACTGTCATGCTAGCATTATCCAGTTGTACTGGTGACACGATATCAGGAGAAAAGTTATAACACATATATAATACTGTAACAGATCTACTGTTTGTTAACGTGTTCAGTGTAGATGCTCATAATTCCTACAGTGTTGACGGTTAGTGAAGGCATCAGGAGAGGTGTAGAGTGTGTGTGAGCGGGAGAGAGGAGAGACAAGAGGAGAAGTTCTTCATTCATTCAAACATTGATTGTTGTTTTGTTGGTTGGTGTGATCACGGCTGACAGTGACCGGTTATTACAAGATCAACGTGTTCACGGATCGGCTCGTCATCCCTACAGCGTCCGGACGGACGCTACAGTACATCTACATTTTCTGTAGGACTTACTGAAATCTGATTACCAACCCCAGCGTTAACGTGGTTTTGTGTATTAACGTGGTTTTGTGAATTAACGTGGTTTTCTGTGTGTCCTGTCTCTTGTCACAGCAGGCCAACGAGGCTCTGCATCACCAGCATCAGGTAGCCGGGAACAGTCTGTTGCCTTTGCTCAGTTCAGGATCTGAGCCGCCTGATCAGAAACCAGTGATGCCCATCCCTCTGGACCAGAAGCCCCCCGTCAGCGCTGCAGAACTCCTTAAAGACAATGTGGCCAGTGGGACAGGAGGAGGGGGGGGCGGGCCTCCTGTCGCTGTGGTCAAAAAGGAACCCAAGTCAAAGACACCCTTCATCTGTGGCTACTGCAACAAGGCTTTCAGAGACAGCTACCACCTGCGGCGGCACGAGTCCTGCCACACTGGCATCAAGATGGTGTCCAGACCCAAGAAGACACAGACAGCCCCCACCATGGTGCCCCTCATATCCACAGTACCCCGAGAGAACAACCCCAACCAGTCTTATATCACGACCGTAGCTGGAATCTTGACCACAGCCACCACGTCCACGTCCACAGGCACCAGCGTCATGACCCCCATGCAGCACCAGCAGCAGCACCACCAGCACCAGCACCAGCAGCAGCAGCAGCAGCAGCAGCAGCAGCAGCAGCAGCAGCAGCAGCAGAGCGTCCCCAAGAAGCCCCCCAAACCCGTGAAGAAGAACCACGGCTGTGACATGTGCGGGAAGGCCTTCAGAGACGTGTACCACCTGAACCGCCACAAGCTGTCACACTCGGACGAGAAACCGTTTGAATGTCCGATCTGCCAGCAGAGGTTCAAGAGGAAGGACCGCATGACGTACCATGTCCGCTCCCACGACGGGGGGGTCCACAAGCCTTACATCTGCTCCGTCTGCGGGAAGGGCTTCTCGAGGTACGTCTGCAGGGACACCTGGCAGCTGTTTGTTTGTAAATCTTTAAAGATGTACAGGTCCTCTTAAACCTGATCCCACATCTCAAAGTTGAACCCAGTGAAGCGTTTTTAAGTCTGCCGGCTGGTTTTAGAGATTCTGAAATGAGGGGAAATATAGTGGTTTAGTTTTTATGCCTGTCACCACGGTACCACAGACAGGACGGGCGGCAGGTTCACAGAAGAGACCCTTAAAGACAGACACGGGTCCATCTGAACTCTAGGTCTTTCCTTCAGAGCAGCAGCAGAGTGTCTGATACCTGATACCTTCACCATGTTCCTGATGTCTGACAGCTGCCATCTTTATCATTAGCATCATTGTGTTAGTGTTAGCTTACTTCAGTCACAGAGGAGATTAGGACCCAATGATTGTGACCAACGTTCTGTACAGTTAGTTGAACAGGGACGGGTGTGTGTGAGCTAAAGACGGGAGCAGTGGTCAGACCTGCCCTGACACGTATAGGGGACAGCGAGCTGAAGCGCTGAGATGCAGCGTCTTCGGCGTGTCTGAGGCAGCCAGGCAGACACTCACTGTGTCATTATGATAAACCTCTGTATTAAGTTTGTGCTGGACTTCCCTTATTAGGAGTGAGACTTGCAGTGATTGGTTGTTTTGTGTAGAACAGAGTCTGCTCTGAAAGTGAGGCCCCGTATGACCCTGGTTTCTGAATGACATGCTGAATACAAAGTCTCTCTCTCCTCCTGCAGACCTGATCACCTCAGCTGTCATGTGAAGCACGTCCACTCCTCAGAGAGGCCCTTTAAGTGCCAAGTCACGGTAAGACCCTCCTACATGCTCCTCTGTTCAGTACCCGTGAGGATCACTGTGAATCATGTCCATCAGCAGCACAGACACAGGAGACCGCTGCTCTGTGGTCACACGTCTATTTAATGTCTTTCTGTTGATTAATCCAGACACGAGGTCGGCATCCTCAGGTGCTTAAAGAATAAATAAACTGTTGTTCTGTCTCAGGCCTGTACCTCTGCCTTCGCTACCAAAGACCGTCTGCGCTCCCACATGATCAGGCATGAAGGTAAAGTCACCTGCAACATCTGTGGTAAGATGCTGAGCGCCGCCTACATCACGAGTCACCTCAAGACGCACGGCCAGGCCAGCTTCAACAGCCCCTGCAACAACAAAGGTAGGAACGTCTGACTGATCCATCCCAAAGAGAAACACACCTGATGACCCTCCATTCATATGTGTGATGATGTCATTATTAACGGGGGGGGGGACGACTTCTCCGTCAGCGGCACAGTGATGTCACCAGCTCCATGTTTATGATAGATTAAACATTTCCTGTGAAGTGACCTCCTCGTGCTTGTTAGAGAAGAGAGTATCTACCTGGCTACTAGGTGATCACCAGTCCCCTCTCTGGTTCAGCAGTCAACCATCTGACAGAAACTCGGCACCTGTCTCTGTGCAGCTACAGAACAGTTTAGCTAGGGAAGCATTAGCGTTGTCTAGCTAATGCTAACCATACCATGCTGTTGGTTGGCGTGGCTCGATAAAAGCTGTGGTGGGAACGTTTGGGACAGGTAGTGACGTTCTCTCAAACTCAGATCTAAAGGTAACTCACCTGTGCTCGATACAAACGCAGTCATGGTTAGAGTTAGCTTGGTTAGCTTGAT
This sequence comes from Notolabrus celidotus, assembly GCF_009762535.1. Classification (NCBI taxonomy): domain Eukaryota; kingdom Metazoa; phylum Chordata; class Actinopteri; order Labriformes; family Labridae; genus Notolabrus; species Notolabrus celidotus. The sequence goes on along the minus strand of NC_048285.1, from coordinate 273,209 downwards.
GCTGTTTAATGATGAACGTTAAAGTTAATGAGTAGTAAAAAATCTTGAATGTCGTTGGTGTGCTAAAGTTATGTTCAGGAGTCCGACAGGTTGTTCATACCTCAAGGTTAGAAGGCGAGCCGGTGTTCAGCTGGTCTGTCCGTCAGGCTGCACTCTGAAGGCGAGCCAGTGTTCAGCCGGTCTGTCCGTCAGGCTGCACTCTGAAGGCCAGCTGGTGTTCAGCCGGTCTGTCCGTCAGGCTGCACTCTGAAGGCGAGCCAGTGTTCAGCCGGTCTGTCCGTCAGGCTGCACTCTGAAGGCGAGCCAGTGTTCAGCCGGTCTGTCCGTCAGGCTGCACTCTGAAGGCGAGCCGGTGTTCAGCCGGTCTGTCCGTCAGGCTGCACTCTGAAGGCGAGCCAGTGTTCAGCCGGTCTGTCCGTCAGGCTGCACTCTGACGGCGAGCCGGTGTTCAGCCGGTCTGTTCGTCAGGCTGCACTCTGAAGGCGAGCCGGTGTTCAGCCGGTCTGTCCGTCAGGCTGCACTCTGAAGGCAAGCCGGTGTTCAGCCGGTCTGTCCGTCAGGCTGCACTCTGAAGGCGAGCCGGTGTTCAGCCGGTCTGTCCGTCAGGCTGCACTCTGAAGGCGAGCCGGTGTTCAGCTGGTCTGTCCGTCAGGCTGCACTCTGACGGCAAGCCGGTGTTCAGCCGGTCTGTCCGTCAGGCTGCACTCTGAAGGCGAGCCGGCGTTCAGGTGATGCAACCGGTCTGTCCGTCAGGCTGCACTCTGAAGGCGAGCCGGTGTTCAGCTTGTCTGTCCGTCAGGCTGCACTCTGACGGCAAGCCGGTGTTCAGCCGGTCTGTCTGTCAGGCTGCACTCTGAAGGCGAGCCGGTGTTCAGGTGATGCAGCCGGTCTGTCCGTCAGGCTGCACTCTGAAGGCGAGCCGGTGTTCAGGTGATGCAGCCAGTCTGTCCGTCAGGCTGCACTCTGACGGCAAGCCGGTGTTCAGCCGGTCTGTCCGTCAGGCTGCACTCTGAAGGTGAGCCGGTGCTCAGGGGATGCAGCCGGTCTGTCCGTCAGGCTGCACTCTGAAGGCGAGCCGGTGCTCAGGGGATGCAGCCGGTCTGTCTGTCAGGCTGCACTCTGAAGGCGAGCCGGTGCTCAGGGGATGCAGCCGGTCTGTCCGTCAGGCTGCACTCTGGATGTTTGCCACTCCAAGCTTCTGAACATTTAATCTTGAGAGGGATTCTCCTGCATTTTTGCTGTTTGAGACGATTTAATGGTGTTCGCCCTGCGTGTTTTTAATCTGTCAGTGTTTATTGTTATGTGTTTAACATGCTGTATTTAGGAGAAGGACTAACTCCTGAACTCTGCTGTCCTCTGAGCCCTCTCCTGTGTGTTTGATCAATGCCCTGAAATCTGTTCTTGACACTCCTGCTGCCCAACACAGCGACAACAGCAGCATGACTCGTACCATAAGCCTAAATGTTACGTCCCCTCTCCATGAACCCTGTTGAAGCTGACCCTCAGATGATGGCCCTGCTGCCTTGTAACCCCCGTATGTGTCTGTATTTCTGAATAGGCATAAGTGACTGGCAGTGGAACCACTCAGGGCCCAGAAAAGGTAATCCAGTAGCTCGTAGCAGAAACCCCCAAACACTCCATTTTACCCTCTAAGTGGCCAGTTTCTCCCTCACCTGTAATGTCTCTGAAGTCTAGATGTTATTTGTCTCTCAGGTTGTATTTAAGGTTCTCCTATTGTGAAGACGTAGATCTTTGTTGATGTAAGGTTAAATTTCATTAAGCAGGATCAGTAGATGTTTGAAAACAACCACAAACTGGACCGTGACACTGAGCTGGATGCACACTCCCAGGCTTCATGAGGGATCTCTGCTCAGTTCAGTCCTGAGTTGATCATCACTGAGTAAACCATCCTGATATTACCAACATGCTGTAACATGCAGATCAGACTGAGTCCTGTCTGTAAGAAGGGACTGGATCTGAGCCTGTCTTCATGTTGGGGACATAGAGTACGGTCTGGACCTGCTCTGTTTGGAAACAGTCTTCAGATAACGTGTTGGGATTATATAAATAAACATTTATGATTAAAGGTATTTCAAGGTGGGTCATTTTTGACCCTATTACTGAGTTTGTAAAGAACCTGATCTCACCTGGGATCAGACTGCAGGTCCTGCAGGGTAGTGTGCATCCAGCTGTAGATCTAGATGTCCTCTCTAATGCGTAAATCTGTGTTTCCACCACAAGAACTCTCTCCGGGAACCGGCTCTGTGAGAAGGGTTGAGAAATACTTCCTGGTGTTAATGTCACCTGCAGGAGGTGGACAGTACCTTTTTAAAGATGCTGGGTTTTACGGGGTTGGGACTAAAAGATATGTCTGAGCAGCCTTCAGGTGACTCTGGGTGACCTGGAGGAACCTTTAATCTGCTAAAGTTAACACCTGGGACTACAGTCTTTGGGTACTTTTGGTGGAAATGCAGCGTTACCGATGAAGCCGGCTATACTGTTTAAATGAACGTTTTGAATGAAAGCAGATGGACAGTTAGCTGGTTAGTCTATTGATCCTGCTTTTTGAATTTACCCCTCAGGTGAGTTGACGGTAGGAGAGATTTTAAATAACTCCTTCCAAGTCCTAATTGACAACTCTCACAAAGGTAGGTTCCTCATCCATACTCCCACAGTTGTCATAATGTATTAATGATGATGCGTTGATGTTTTCAGTGACGTAACAGCCTCGGAGCGCACAGGGCTGCTGGCTCTCCCTGTTCTGGACAGGATGTGTACTAAAGAGGCGAATCAGCCCTGAACTGTCTGTCGTCTGTCTTCTTTATTAACACAGATGCCAACAATGTGCACAACAACTCAGCCGCCACAACGCCGGTCACCAACTCGGCAGCCATCACCTCTGCTATGAACCGCATCGGCAACCTCAGTAACCCAGTCACCATCGCAGCTCAGATGAACATCGCCACCAGCACGGTCAACATCACGTCTCAAGTCAACCTGCAGCACCCAGTCACCATCACTGGCCCCGTCAACCTGGCCTCCGTCAACATCCCGACCACAGCACATATGAATATCGCCCACCCGGTGGCCATCACCACGCCCATGCCCATGAATATCACAGGGCCGCTCAACATTGCCATGAGACCCATGGAGAGCATGCCTTTTCTATCCCAGGTCCTGCCTTCCTCCCCGCCCTGGTAGAGCTGGCATTAAGCCCCCGTTAGAGCTGATAATGTTTGAACTGCCTGATAATAGTTTAAACTGTCCAACCTTAGAGGAGTGATAGTACCTGAGACCTGAGGGGGCGATGAAGGGTAACTCCCTGGAGTCGTCATTCTTAGGCTTTTACTCTCAGAAGAAATTAGGTTTCAGCTTGTTTTTGGCGAGCAGGTTGTTAGCATGGTCTGACGGACTGTAGGATCAATGAACCCTCAGACACGGTTTATTTTATTCATTTCATACTTAAATATTGGAAAGAATAACTCTGTATTACATGAGTAGGAGTTTGACAGATTGAGGTCTGACATGGCTAACCCTGAGAACAGAGAAGTTAATATAGCTGAGGTATTTCATCACATTGATGAAAACATTGAAGTATTTCAAGCCCCGCTCGTGGAGGTAGAACCCAAACTATTGATTAGTGATGCTCAGATTTGTGGTATGTTCTTGTTGGGTTATTAGAGGCCAGATTTAAATTCAGCAGTTTCTGTGGGTCAGTAGAAACCATCAGAAACATGAAGAAGCTCCTGAAGAGTCCTGAATCCAGTCTCCGGAGGACTTCAGATCTTGTTCTTAAAACGCTAACTTTGTTGGGAAAGGTTGAAGGCTGAAATTTGGTGTAGATATTCAGTGTAAATATGAAACATTTTATGCCAAAGATTTTGTAAGTGCAGTGTTTCCATTTAAAAGCTTGATTCAAACAGACGGGGTAAACCCTTTGGACAGCATTCAGACCACGACGGGGCGTTTCAAAGCCACAATGATGAACCGAGAACCCTCTGGCATCTTACCCATCATGTCATTAGGATGATATTACTTCATTTTAAATCTCATTTGAACTTTGATCATGTTTGCATTCATGTTTCTTCAGGTTGGTCGGGCTGAGTTTGAGTCAGTTGAATATTAGCAGGCAGTTTGGACGGTATCACCTGTGACAGCTCTCAGTACTGTGTATTTATCCCTGTTAACTCCTCTCACACTTCCCTAGTTTCTCTCTGACAGATGGGTGAGCTGGTTTGTGGCAGCAGTGAACACACAGCGTGCTGCTGGGAGCCAAACCCCTTCCCGGACTTTAAAGTTGTCTGTAGACGCAGAAGGACATAGTCTGTTAAAGTGACCCGCTGAAGAGGATCTCCTCAGCAGGTTGGGACTTTCAACATGGGTGATGCGGGACACCTGAGGCATTGTTTCAAAGCTCCTTCAATGGAAGTGTATGGCTGGACTTAATGCTTCCTCTTAAAGCAGATTTTGTTTTATGTTTTTTATTGTTCTTTTAGTGGACTTATCAGTATTTGATAGTTTATGTATTTTAAAGTTAAACAAAGCTTCCATGTTTTTTTGGGGGGTTATCGAGTTAATTTGATTGATGGTTCTGTCTGATCCATCTGCTCCCCCTGTGTCTGTATTTCAACACTGCTGGAAACCAGTCACAGCTGGATGTTCTGCACACGTTAACCTGTGACACGTGTTTGTTTGTATTTATAAATCTGGACTAGACAGTTGAAGGTACAGCAAAGAGGAAATGTCTTGTTGTAAAAGCATGTCCCCTAGGTGTTGCCTTTTAATGGCAGTATTATCAAAGGTCAAATGATTTTAAATTCTGATTACTGATGCTTAACTGTAGAGGTCAAGAGCGCCACCCAGTGGCTTATTAGACTGTGTGCTACATGAGCAGTCCCAAAGTTAACTCTTGTGCTTTGTTTTGTTGGTTTCCTTAAGCAGGTGTAGGATCCCATCACTGTCAGTCAAACTCAGGAAGGTTACTGAGAAAAGTCTTTGAACGTTTCAACACTGACCATTTTTTTGTAAATATCAAACACTATCTGATTGCCTTTCACCTGTGGGCGTGGGGAACTCCCTGCTCACCACAGGTCACAATGCAAGAACTGCATCACCACTAATGAGGCCGTCCATCTGGATAGAACAGAGCAAACTCAACAAGGGAAAAAGGCTGGAGTCAGGTTCTTCTGTTTGAATAATGACCAGAACCCACCTCTGTCTCCTTAAGACAAGCAGCCTGATGAACATTAATACAGCAGCTGCAGTGTGGTTCTTAAACTACTGAAAACACTTCAGAAGGGATCCCTGTCATTTTACACCTGGGCCCTATCTTTATTCATGGTAGTTGAAGGAAGTTTGGCCCTGACGTTGGTACCCGGCACTTTTTCATACCTGCAACATATTCCCTTTGGCATCTGTGCCTGATGGAAGTTTGTTTGCGATGAGTTCTTGTTGTTGCCCCTAATAGAGTTCTGGGTTTTAATTTGAAGTGTTTAACATTACTGAAAGATCTCTACCTCTCCTCAACTATGCTCACTGTCAACACTCGCCGCAGCTCGCTCAGCAAGATTCAAGAGGAACTCTCCCCGACCAAGGCTTACCCTCGAACTAGACTTCTTTTGCTATTCCTCTTCTGGGAAAAGTTTCCTCGAACAGCTCGTCACATTTAGCAACACTTTCATTTGGTAGGGAGCTGTTCTCGAGGCTGGTCTTCAAGCAGGACTTCTCCCTGATCAGAATTTTTTGGGGGACAAGATTTTGTCTTGACCGGGGACTTGTTCTGAGAGAAGACTGGTCCCTGATAGAGACTTGATACTGAGTATGGCCTTTCTTCATGAGGGACACATGTCCTTGAGCGAGGCTTGTCAATGCATGAGATGTGTCCTTAAGCAAACCTTGACCTTAAGTGAGACTCTGGAGAGAGACATGGCTCCTTGAAGAAAATGTTCCCTTGCGCGACATTTCTCTTCTTGCAAGACTTCCCCTTGAGGAACATATGTTGGAGAGAGACTTGTTCTTACTTTATGCCTGATGGAGGCCCCCCATGGGGTTGGACTTTTACCCGATCAAGGCTACTGCTTGTTTATAGATTGGGCATTGATGAACTATCCTTGCGCAAGACTTATTCTTGACTAAGACTTGCCCCTGCCTGAGACTTGATAATAAGAAAATCTAGTCTATAAGCAAGCCATGAGAGGAATGACACCCTTTGTGAAATAAAAGCTTCACTCCATGAGAGCCACAATTGAGGAAAGACCTTGAACAGGTCTCAGGTGAGGACATGAAGTCTTGCATGTGTTACTGAAGAAAGAGCTCCCTTCTTGAGGCAAAGTCACAAGCCCTATCTAACTTAAGAACAAGACTTACTTCATGAAAAGACTCATGTAAGGACATGTCTCAAACTAGGGCAAGTCTTTCTTTAAGGGGCACATTTCCTCGTTGGACTTGTCCTTGAGGATGACTTACTGAGACTGTTCCTTGTATATGTAAGTGTTCTCCTTGATGAGGACCTGTCCTTAAGCAAAGTAGCAGTGCCACTTGGTCTGGATTGAGACTACATTCTTGGGATGCAAGTCCTTGAGGAGAAACTCCTTGATACCCAATCAGACTGCTTCCTGTCGACGGCTGAACGTTGGGGGAGCCTTGATTTGATCCTCTGTTCTCTGGTTAAATAGCAGAAAGGGCAGAGGGAGCCTTTGCTTGATGTTGTACATGAAAACGAGCACTTTCACAGGTAACCTTAAAGAAGACCACGTTGACCTAGTCCCAGGTGTGGTCTTGATTGTTGTTCACTATGACGCACTACACGGGATCAAACTATATACTTACAGAGCTGTCGGGTCCTGATGCCTCTAAAAAGATGATGCGGTTAACGTGTAGTCTGACTGTGGCATTAAGGATTACTTAGACCGCCACAGCTGCCTGCTGAGACTCGAGCCCTCTACTGAAGGAACTTTTAAAATATGTCATCCAAATCTCTTCTGTACAAAGCCCTGCTTTAAAGAACAAAGTCCCATCAGGTGGCCTTTAACTGTTTGACAAACCTGATTGTAGTTTCCAGAGAACCATCATCCCTCCAGCCTTTTTCTTTGATGGGTTCACTTTTCTGCAGGTCTGACTTTGCTTGGGTTGTTGTTTAATTCCAGCTGTTCTTTTATTGGTTATCTTCACTGAACAGTTGATGCTGTGATCACAGAGGAGGCTGTGAATACTGTAGGTCAACCAGAACAGCACAGGGTCAAAAGGCTGCTATCTTGCTGCCACATAAACCGGTGGTGACAATTCATTTTGTGAGCTTCTACCACTTCCTGCCCACCGTGGTAAGATGGCTATCGTCCTTGCTGCTCTGACTCATGTTGTCTAATCATCGTACCCAAGATTCTATTAGGAGAGAACATACTCTGAAGCAGGAGCTAACAGTGCTCTAAAGCTGTGTTCAGACTAAAAGCAAATCATAATGCTGCGTTGCTGACTCACCCTTGTTTGACCGTGGGATCATTTTGGTGTTCTATTACCAAATGAGATCAGTCAGAAAACCATCTCCTCACCTGGACTCTCTCAGCTAGGTTGTCTCCTCACCTGGACTCTCTCAGCTGGGTTGTCTCCTCACCTGGACTCTCTCAGCTAGGTTGTCTCCTCACCTGGACTCTCTCAGCTGGGTTGTCTCGTAAGCACTGTGATTGTCCCCCGTTCTTGCAGTTTGAAAGAGAGTCAGATCCTCCTCTCAGTCGGTCCATGTGAGGGCTGTGATGTTGACGCCCATGCAGAGCTGGTTTGGAGAACTTAGCAGACCAGGTTGGGTTTGTCTCATCTCAGCACCTGGACTTTGATGGTGTTTGAAAGCCTCCTCTGTGATCTCAGCTGGTCCTGCACCAGGCCTGCATACTGTCCCACAGTTCCTGTTTGTATCACAGCGAACACAGCCGGCAAGCTAGTTTGTAGATGTGAAGCCTTTGGTAGTGAAGGCCGTAGTTCAGTGCAGGGTCCCTGAAGCACTTGGAGCAAACTGTAGGATGTGCACACTACAGAGGAGAGGTACTTAGAGGGCATTTATATTTGGTGCATTCACATGTGGGTTGGCCTGTTAGCTTCAGTCTTTGCATGCCAATATGTCCACCAAGAGAAGTGCTCGAAAACTGATGGCATTATGATCCTGGAAAATGACTTCCTTTATCTCTCATTTTCTTTTGTTTCCAATGTTACATGTGGACGACGGAGCTCGTCCGGTCTAGGTTTGAGTCCAACGACTGTTCTTAGAAGGATAGTGACTTTTTATGAAAAGAAAACACTAAAAAAAAGTAGGATGGCGGAAAGTGTGAGGTGTCATTTGTCCTTCTTCAGTGGCCGTAAACAAAGTGTGCCTGAAATCCTTCACGAGACTCTTCCACACGTCACCTCTTCCTCTGGACGGTCTGATGACGAAGAGCTCGGTGAAGAAGCCTTCATCGGTTCAGATGGCTGAGGATCCGTCGGGTCCAGAAACCAAACAACGTCTTCATTAGCTTTTTATTTTGAATCCTGAGGATGTTTTATTTCAGGAACAACATGAATTGATCTTTATTTGTTTTGACCACGTGGTTTAATTTGACTCCAACCTAATGTGAAAACGTTGATTTGGCCAAATGATGTTTTTTATTTGTTTTAAAGTTTGTGTGATGAATTTGGCAGATGTGAAGGCAAATGAATGTATATCTTTGTACAAACCATTTAGTTCAGAGGACGTGTTAGCAAAGAGACTCATGCAAGAAAAACAAACCTTTTATAAACTTTTTGTATTAGAACATTAACATGGTAATTTTTGTATATACGAAGGCTAGGCTTTCTGATTAGCAGAAAGGTAAAAACATTCCTACATTTTTTAATGTCCATTCAGAAGAATTATGGAAACATGCGCAATGTTTTATGTGCCTTTTATTTGGGTTTGTCTAAATAAAAGAAAATAAAACATGACTGTGGACTGTCCATGCTGAGTCGCTCCTCTTCATCAAAGAGGAGACGCTCCTCTTCATGGTAGAGGAGGAGACCCTCCTCTTCATGGTAAAGGAGGAGACCCTCCTCTTCATCATAGAGAAGGAGGAGCTCCTCTTCATCATAGAGAAGGAGACGCCCCTCTTCATCATAGAGTAGTCGCTCCTCTTCATCATAGAGAAGGAGACGCTCCTCTTCATCATAGAGGAGGAGCTCCTCTTCATCATAGAGAAGCAGACGCTCCTCTTCATCATAGAGTAGTCGCTCTTCATCATAGAGTAGTCGCTCCTCTTCATTGTAGAGGAGGAGAAGCTCCTCTTCATCATAGAGGAGAAGATCCTCTTCATCATAGGGAAGCAGACGCTCCTCTTCATCATAGAGAAGGAGACGCTCCTCTTCATCACAGAGGAGAAGCTCCTCTTCATCATAGAGTAGGAGAAGGTCCTCTTCATCATAGAGAAGGAGAAGCTCCTCTTCATCATAGAGAAGGAGAAGCTCCTCTTCATCATAGAGGAGGAGACGCTCCTCTCCATCATAGAGAAGGAGAAGCTCCTCTTCATCATAGAGTAGGAGAAGGTCCTCTTCATCATAGAGAAGGAGACGCTCCTCTCCATCATAGAGAAGGAGAAGCTCCTCTTCATCATAGAGGAGGAGACGCTCCTCTTCATCATAGAGAAGGAGAAGCTCCTCTTCATCATAAAGGAGGAGACGCTCCTCTTCATCGTAGAGGAGGAGAAGGTCCTCTTCATCATGGAGGAGTCGCTCCTCTTCATCATAGAGGAGGAGACGGTCCTCTTCATCATAGAGGAGGAGACGGTCCTCTTCATCGTAGAGGAGGAGACGCTCCTCTTCATCGTAGAGAAGGAGACGCTCCTCTTCATCACAGAGAAGGAGAAGCTCCTCTTCATCATAGAGGAGGAGACGCTCCTCTTCATTGTAGAGAAGGAGACGCTCCTCTTCATCGTAGAGGAGGAGACGCTCCTCTTCATCGTAGAGGAGGAGACGCTCCTCTTCATCATAGAGGAGACGCTTCTCTTCATCGTAGAGGAGGAGACGCTCCTCTTCATCATAGAGGAGACGCTTCTCTTCATCGTAGAGGAGGAGACGCTCCTCTTCATCGTAGAGGAGGAGACGCTCCTCTTCATCGTAGAGGAGGAGACGCTCCTCTTCATCATAGAGGAGACGCTTCTCTTCATCGTAGAGGAGGAGACGCTCCTCTTCATCATAGAGGAGACGCTTCTCTTCATCGTAGAGGAGGAGACGCTCCTCTTCATCGTAGAGGAGGAGACGCTCCTCTTCATCGTGGAGGAAGAGTCGCTCCTCTTCATCGTGGAGGAAGAGTCGCTCCTCTTAATCGTAGAGGAAGAGTTGCTCCTCTTAATCGTAGAGGAGACGCTCCTCTTCATCATAGAGGCAGTCACTCCGCTTCGTCATAGAGGAAGAGCCACTCCTCCACGACGAATAGGAGCATCTCCTCCTCTTCGTCATAGAGGAAGAGCCGCTCCTCTTCATTGGCGTGGAGGACACGCTCCTCTTCGCCGTGGAGGAGACCTTCTTCTCTGGTGTTTTCTATCTTTAGCTCTAGTTGAGGTTTTCTCTCTGACGTTGAGACGGTTGCTGAGGTCACTGCTCTGTTGGACGTCTCCGTGTCTTCACTGGCTCACCGTTGGCTCGCTCATGATAAGTGCCTCTGTGACTGACTTCTCTCACTGGAGAGGATTCTGGGGGATTTTGTGCCAAATTATGGTCAGTGTGTGAGGAGGAAACGTATAGGTTGTTTTTTCATTCTTAAACTATTAAACTCTGAAAATGAGACGGCTGTGTGAAGTGTGTCTTTGTGAAGTTAGAGATCTTTAGTCCTTCTGGTTAGTAAACTTTTTAAATTTGGTAAAGACCCTCTCCTGTTTAAAAAGGAGTGATAAATTCTTCTCCCAGTTTGAAATGGTAGAATGTGACTGGTCCACACAGAGCCGTGATGTCCCTACAGGTGAAACTACTGCCTCTCAAACCTAAAGTTAAACAACTGGCAGTAGCTTGAGATGTAAATTTGGGATCCTGTCCAGAAGAGTAGCATCGGCCCCCTTGAAATCTGATTGCTCCAGTGGGGCCGCCTCTCTGCACACTGATTATTGAGATTCTGCTCCTTTAGCTGGTTATTCTCCATCCTCACGTTTGAATATGGTCCCTTCTGGTTCCAACATTCAAGAGAGCGATGGCAGAAATACTAAACTCGCAGCTTTAGAGGAGCGGTCAACAAACTGATAGATGTCTGTCTTCATCCACCTTTTAGACGCAGGTGTGGACAGCAGGACCTCAAAGTGTCAATGGATGGTTTCCAGTATCTGGTGGGAAACAGGAGCTGATGTCTCTGTGAGGACGGCAGCGTTTGGCTTTGAGGTGTTTCATATATTTGTGTTTAGAGTTTGAAGTCATCAGAACCTCAGAGATGTTTATTTAGACTCAAGTCACATCAGAAACTCTGTTTCAGATCATCTGGACCGATGTGCTCAGTGGACCGACTTCGTTACAGTTGCTGGATTTCACCCCCACCACTGGAGGGCACTATGCTCCAGGTTTACACGGTGTGCAGTCTGCTTCCCTTCAGGTTTGAATATCAGGATGAACGTGTGCAGCTCGGTCAGTGTTTATGTCTACGTATTTACACCGGCATGAAGCTAAAGCTGAGTTCACTTTGTGACTTTTCTTAGCAATCAATTTAAAACCAGATCCAGTAACTCCCCCTCCTCGGTCTGTCTCAGTCCCTGGTCCAGCTCAATGACTACCCCTCCTCTGTCTGTCTCAGTCCCTGGTCCAGCACTAATAACTCCCCCTCCTCGGTCTGTCTCAGCCCCTGGTCCAGCACTGATAACTCCCCCTCCTCTGTCTGTCTCAGTCCCTGGTCCAGCACTGATAACTCCCCCTCCTCGGTCTGTCTCAGCCCCTGGTCCAGCACTAATAACTCCCCCTCCTCTGTCTGTCTCAGTCCCTGGTCCAGCACTAATAACTCCCCCTCCTCGGTCTGTCTCAGCCCCTGGTCCAGCACTGATAACTCCCCCTCCTCTGTCTGTCTCAGTCCCTGGTCCAGCACTGATAACTCGCCCTCCTCGGTCTGTCTCAGTCCCTGGTCCAGCTCAATAACTACCCCTCCTCGGTCTGTCTCAGTCCCTGGTTCAGCTCCAGAGGTCACATGATAGGTCACGGCGAGAGAGCTGAAGTCTGCAGGAGGTGAGATAAAGACGGGTCCTCACTGTGTGAAATCTCGTCTTCAGGTTTCGCCAGACTGTGAAGTGTGACGCTCCTGCAGCAGAACAGAACCCGGATCAGAGATTAGGAAGAGGCCATGAGGGAGGTGTGTGTGTGTGTGTGTGTGTGTGTGTGTGTGTGTGCGTGCGTGCGTGCGTGTGTGTGTGTGTGTGTGCGTGCGTGCGTGTGTGTGTGTGTGTGTGTGTGTGTGTGTGTGTGTGTGTGTGTGTGTGTGTAAGATGGAGCCTGTAGTTCCTCATTTGTCCACCAGGTGTCCTCAGAGCTCCTTCTGTGCTGCACACATTGAACCACAGGTAAAGGTGCAGCGTGGACCGCTACGGGACGTGTCTCTGGCCAGGACAGAACCACTTCCTATGTTTAAAATCTAGGAGGGAACGTGAAGAGAGACAGAGAGAAAAACACACCTGGCTGCCCGGAGAGGACAAACTGTGTCAGCTCTGTCCACACAGACAGGTGGAGACAGAGACACACTTCCTGCTCCAATGCAGCAGGTATGAAGGTATCAGAGAAGAGTTCACCGCAAAGATCAGAGACACAGTCTGGGACTTTAATTCTCTCTCTGATCCAGATCAAATGAAAGTTTTTTGGGAGAAGTCCCAGTCAGCAGCACAGACGCAGCAAGGTATGTCCACCTCTGTCACCGTCTGAGAGACAGCCTGCAGCCCACCAGACAGGTGTTCTCCTATGAGCCCACAATCCTGATACACACTGAGCATTTCTTTACTTTGTTTTGTTCTTTAATTTTATTACTTATTTTTTATTTTCTGGTGATAATAATAATGATAATTATAATTATTGTTGTTGCTGTTGTTATTTTAAACAAGTTAACGATTCTAATGATCTATCATTTCTTTATAATATAATATATTTCTTTTAAGTAACCAATGATCTACTAATGGCCTCAGACAGTGGTCTTCTCTCCGTACTTGTTTTATTAGATCTTAGCGCTGCATTCAATACGATTGACCATCAAATCCTGTTACAGAGATTAGAGCGACTAATCAGTCCCTCCAGGAAGTTGCGATTCCACGATCGCAACTATCCACGCAAATTCAACCAATCAGCGCAATTTTTGCGCAACCTTGCAATTTCATACAATCACCGCAACTTTCCCCGCAAATTTGACCAATTACATTAATCTCAGCCCCTGTGCGTCATCGGTTTCATCATCAATTTCACTTCCTTGGAACATAAACGTAAGTCAGTCCCTCCAGGATTTCGCGGGATTTTTTTGTGATTGTTGCGGCCCAAAAAGCCTGAATTTGCGACAGCTTTTTGAAAAAATTGCGGTGAAAGTTGCAATTTTTTTTTTGTTGCTTTTTTCCCCCAATAACATCTCAGGGGCAAGTAAATATGCTAAATTACAGACGTTTTTAGAAAACATTCTTGATGTGACCACTGTGACTGTATTTTGATTGTCTTGATTCACAGAAAAATGCCATGAAAGGGCCGTCTTGCACATTTACGACGGTCCCTGAATGCACTGCCCAGTGACAGAGGCACTTGACAGGCAGTTCACGCACTCTGAAATGAATCTGCATCTTTGTTGACTAGGAGTTGATCAAAACTTACTAAATGTGTCTGATGTTTCACCAAACTGGATTAAATCAAGCTGTAGACGAGGAGCTTTTTACGGTAATGGCGGCAACAACGTCAAACCTCAAATATTAAACAGACGTCCCCCGGGTGTGTCTTTGTCACTAACACACACCGGGGTAAAAATCATCAATGAAGATGAGACAGATGCATGGAGGTGAGGAGAGCTGGTTCATAAAGCACACCTGCTGCAGGTAGGTGACCAAGCGAACACTGAACCCCTCAATCTATAAATAACAATGTTGTCATGGTCACTTGTCCTGCCTGCTGTCCCCTCTTTTCACCCGTTCTCTGTGCGTGTTTTGTTGTTGAAAAGTGCCGATCAAGTGAGGACTTATGTTTATGTTCCTAGGAAGTGAAATTGATGACAAAACTGATGACGTACAGGGGCTGAGGTTAAGGTAATTGGTCAAAGTTGCGAGAAAGTTGCGTTGATTGTATAAAATTGCAGGGCCGCGAAAAAATCGCACTGATTGGTTGAATTTGCGTTGATAGTTGCGATCGCGAAATCGCAACTTCCTGGAGGGACTGGTAAGTCCTCACTTGATCGGCACTTTTCAACAGCAAAACACGCACAGAGAACGGGTGAAAAGAGGGGACAGCAGGCAGGACAAGTGACCATGACAACGTTGTTATTTATAGATACTAGAGTTATTATTTGAGGGGTTCAGTGTTAACTTGGTCTCTACCTGCAGCAGGTGTGCTTTATGAACCAGCTCTCCTTCCTCCATGCATCTGTCTCATCTTCATTGAGGATTTTTACCCCCGGTGTGTGTTAGTGACAAAGACACAACCGGGGGACGTCTGTTTAATATTTGACGTTTGACGTTTTTGCCACCATTAGCCTACCGTAAAAAGCTTGGCGTCTACAGCTTGATTTAATCCAGTTTGGTGAAACATCACACACATTTAGTAAGTTTTGATCAACTCCTGTCATCAAAGATGCAGATTCATTTCAGAGTGCCGTGAACCGACTGTCTGTCCAGTGCCTCTGTCACTGGGCAGTGCATTCAGGGACCGTCGTAAATGTGCAATACAGTCCTTTCATGGCATTTTTCTGTGAATCAAGAGAATTAAAATACAGTCACAGTGGTCACATCAAGAATGTTTTCTAAAAACATCTGTAATTTAGCATATTTACTTAACCCTGAGATGTTATTGGGGCGAAAAAGCAAAAAAAAAAATCACAACTTTCACCGCAATTTTTTCAAAAAGCTGTCGCAAAATCAGGCTTTTTGGGCCGCAACAGTCACAAAAAAATCCTGCGAAATCCTGGAGGGACTGACTAATTGGCATTATAGGAACTGCTTTAGCTTGGTTTAAATCCTACCTAACAGATCAATCTCAGTTCATTCATGTTAATGAAAAGTCCTCAGTGCAGACCAGGGTTAGTCAGGGAGTTCCACAAGGATCAGTGCTAGGACCAATTTTTTTCACCTTATATATGCCTCCATTAGGTAACATCATGAGGAAACACTCAATTAATTTTCACTGTTATGCTGATGACACTCAGCTCTATTTATCAATGAAGCCAGAAGAAACCAATCAGTTATCTAAATTGGAAGCTTGTCTTAAAGACATAAAGACCTGGATGACCAGAAATGTCTTACTGCTAAACTCAGAAAAAACTGAAGTGATTGTTATCGGCCCCAAACACCTCAGAGAGACTTTTTCTAATAATATAAGTACCTTAGACGGCATTAGTCTGGCATCCAGCACCTCTGCTAGGAATCTAGGAGTAAAATTAGACACATCCTATCTCAGAGCGACTCAGAAAAACTAGTCCATGCATTTGTTACCTCCAGGTTAGATTACTGTAACTCCCTCTTATCAGGCTGCCCCAATAAGTCTCTAAAGACTCCTCAGCTAGTTCAAAACGCTGCAGCCCGAGTATTGACTAGAACTAGGAAGAGGGAGCACATCTCTCCAGTGTTAGCTTCTCTACACTGACTCCCAATAAAATGTAGAATAGAATTTAAAATCCTTCTTTTAACCTACAAAGCCCTTAAAAATCAGACACCCTCATATCTTAAAGAGCTCATAGTGCCCTATTACCCCTCTAGAACTCTACGCTCCCAACATGCAGGCTTGCTAGTTGTACCTAAAATCTCTTAAAGTAGTATGGGAGGTAGAACCTTCAGTTACCAGGCCCCTCTCCTTTGGAATCATCTACCAGTCAGGGTCCAGGAGGCAGACACCCTCTCCACTTTTAAGAGTAGGCTTAAAACTTTCCTTTTTGATAAAGCTTATAGTTAGAGCTGGCTCAGGCTTGGACCAGCTTTTGTTATGCTGCTATAGGCCTAGACTGCCGGGGGAACTGGCACACTGACACACTGGGAGGTTTCTGCCTGTTAAAAGGAAGTTTTTCCTCTCCACTGTAACTAGCTAAATACTGCGATGTGCAATGCTCATGGTGGATTAAGGTGGGGTCAGACTGAGTCTTACCAAGTCTTGAAGTTGGGTCTCTGTTCATAATTTGACATAGAGTGGTCTAGACCTCCTATGTTTGTAAAAGCTTCTTGAGATAACGTTTGTTGTGATTTGGCGCTATACAAATAAAGATTGATTGATTGATTGATTGATTGATTGATTGATTGATTGATTGATTGATATTGTTTCTTTTGTTTCAGACTTTTGTTTTTGATCTAGCTGTGACCTGATAATATATTTTATTTATATGTATGTGTATTATTTGATGCAATTTATGATTAATGTTATTATTACTGTTATGCTTTGGCAACATTGTTTAACTTTCATGCCAATAAAGCTATTTGAATTTGAATTTGAGAGAGA
Source organism: Notolabrus celidotus (assembly GCF_009762535.1). NCBI lineage: Eukaryota > Metazoa > Chordata > Actinopteri > Labriformes > Labridae > Notolabrus > Notolabrus celidotus. The sequence goes on along the minus strand of NC_048285.1, from coordinate 256,589 downwards.
GGCAGAGAGAAAGAGAGAGAGAGAGAGAGCTGGGAGTGACTGCTCAGAGCTTTGGTCCCTGATCTGCAGTCTCAGAGGTTAAACCTTCTCTCGTCCCGTCACAGAGCTGATTGGATCGTAATACCACGGAGAGAAACAGAGAGAGACAGAGAAAGAGAGAGACACGGAGACAGAGACAGAGACAGAGCTGCATTCTCAGAGGTTAAACTTTTTCTCGTCACAGAGCTGATTGGATCGTAATACCACGGAGAGATACAGACAGAGACAGAGAAAGAGAGAGACACGGAGACAGAGACAGAGCTGCATTCTCAGAGGTTAAACTTTTTCTCGTCACAGAGCTGATTGGATCTTAACACCACGGAGAGAAACAGAGAGCAGCATGAAATCAGCATATATCACACTCCTCTGCCACCAGAAACATACGTCATGTCGGGCACAACACACCAATCTGTATGCATTAATCTCTCATGATGCCTCAGGCTCACAGCTGGAGGAAGCTACTGAGCATGTGCAGAACAGAGAGGAAAGCAGGAGTTACAGGAGAGAGAGATGAGCAGACAGATATCTGCTCTGTGATAAATACTCTGAGAGTGTGTGAGTTCATGTTTGAGTTTATTAGTGTGTGCTAGAAACCTGCAGCTCCTGAAGTCACAATCATGCTGGCCTCGTGTCCTCTGGGTACTCAGCAGCATACAGACTTGTCTCTCCATCATCCACCTCTCCATCCTCCGTCGTCATTACAGGTAAATGTTTATTGATCTTTGTGTGGACGCTGTTTCTGATGGACTCCTCAGGGTTCCTCTCTCTGTGTTCATCTCTCATGGAGATCGTGGAGGGAGAGAGGACGGGCTGGCGTCTGCAGGATGTGTTGAGAATGTTCACTTTGGGTTCATCACACAACATGAGAGAACACAACGCTTTATTTATTAATTAGTGATCATTGTTGGCTTCAGGGATCATTAAAACAGGTTGAAATCAAAGAAACATGAAGAAAATTAAAAATGATATTTTATTGATGTTTAAAGTTTTTACAGTGTGAAACCTTCCGTGGTTTACTCGGGTCGCATGAATCAACATCATCGTCATCATTATCGTTATCGTAACTAACATCATCATCGTTATCGTAACTATCATCATCATCATCATCATCATCGTAACTATCAGAATCATCATCATCATAGTAAATATCATCATTATCGTAACTATCATCGTCATCATCATTATCGTAACTATCAGAATCATCATCATCGTCATCATAGTAAATATCATTATCATTATCGTAATTCATCGTCATCAGTATTGCAATAAAATCATCAACTACTTCCTCATCATGTCATCATTTTCATGTTGTCATCAGAGTAATCCTTCAGTACAGGGTTAAGTGAGGGTTGTTGTAACCCTTCAGTACAGGGTTAAGTGAGGGTCGTTGTAACCCTTCAGTACAGGGTTAAGTGAGGGTTGTTAAAACCCTTCAGTACAGGGTTAAGCGAGGGTTGTTGTAAACTTTCAGTACAGGGTTAAGTGAGGGTTGTTGAAAGCCTGCAGTACAGGGTTAGGTGAGGGTTGTTGTTACCCTTTATTACAGGGTTAAGTGAGGGTTGTTGTAACCCTTCAGTACATGGTTAAGCGAGGGTTGTTGCAACCCTTCAGTACAGGGTTTAGTGAGGGTTGTTGCAACCCTTCAGTACAGGGTTTAGTGAGGGTTGTTGGAACCCTTCAGTACAGGGTTAGACGAGGGGTGTTGTAACCCTTCAGTACAGGGTTAAGTGAGGGTTGTTGTAACCCTTCATTACAGGGTTAAGCGAGGGTTGTTGTAAACTTTCAGTACAGGGTTAAGTGAGGGTTGTTGAAAGCCTGCAGTACAGGGTTAGGTGAGGGTTGTTGTTACCCTTTATTACAGGGTTAAGTGAGGGTTGTTGTAACCATTCAGCACAGGATTAGGTGAGGGTTGTTGTAACCCTTCAGTATAAGGTTTAGCGAGGGTTGTTGAAACCCTTCAGTACAGGATTAAGTGAGGGTTGTTGAAACCCTGCAGTACAGGGTTAAGTGAGGGTTGTTGTAACCCTTCAGTACAGGGTTAAGTGAGGGTCGTTGTAACCCTTCAGTACAGGGTTAAGTGAGGGTTCTTGTAACCCTTCATTACAGGGTTAAGTGAGGGTTGTTGTAACCCTTCAGTACAGGGTTAAGTGAGGGTCGTTGTAACCCTTCAGTACAGGGTTAAGTGAGGGTTGTTGTAACCCTTCAGTACAGGGTTAAGTGAGGGTTCTTGTAACCCTTCATTACAGGGTTAAGTGAGGGTTGTTGAAACCCTTCAGTACAGGGTTTAGTGAGGGTTGTTGGAACTCTTCATTACAGGGTTAAGTGAGGGTTGTTGTAAACTTTCAGTACAGGGTTAAGTGAGGGTTGTTGAAACCCTTCAGTACAGGGTTTAGTGAGGGTTGTTGGAACCCTTCATTACAGGGTTAAGTGAGGGTTGTTGTAAACTTTCAGTACAGGGTTAGGTGAGGGTTGTTGTTACCCTTTATTACAGGGTTAAGTGGGGGTTGTTGTAACCATTCAGCACAGGGTTAAGTGAGGGTTGTTGTAACCCTTCAGTATAAGGTTTAGCGAGGGTTGTTGAAACCCTTCAGTACAGGATTAAGTGAGGGTTGTTGAAACCCTGCAGTACAGGGTTAAGTGAGGGTTGTTGTAACCCCTCAGTACCTGGTCAGGTGAGGGTTGTTGGAACCCTTCAGTACAGGATTAAGTGAGGGTTGTTGAAACCCTGCAGTACAGGGTTAAGTGAGGGTTGTTGTATCCCCTCAGTACCTGGTCAGGTGAGGGTTGTTGGAACCCTTCAGTACATGGTTAAGTGGGGGTTGTTGTAACCCTTCAGTAAAGGGTATTTGAGGGTTGTTTTAACCCTTCAGTACAGGGTTAGATGAGGATTGTTGCACCCCTCCAGTACAGGGTTAAGTGAGGGTCGTTGTAACCATTCAGCACAGGGTTAAGTGAGGGTTGTTGTAACCCTTCAGTATAAGGTTTAGCGAGGGTTGTTGAAACCCTTCAGTACAGGATTAAGTGAGGGTTGTTGAAACCCTGCAGTACAGGGTTAAGTGAGGGTTGTTGTAACCCCTCAGTACCTGGTCAGGTGAGGGTTGTTGGAACCCTTCAGTACATGGTTAAGTGGGGGTTGTTGTAACCCTTCAGTAAAGGGTATTTGAGGGTTGTTTTAACCCTTCAGTACAGGGTTAGATGAGGATTGTTGCACCCCTTCAGTACAGGGTTAAGTGAGGGTCGTTGTAACCCTTCAGTAAAGGGTTAGGTGAGGGTTCTTGTAACTCTTCAGTACATGGTTAGGGGATGGTTGTTGTAACCCTTCAGTACAGGGTTAGGTGAGGGTTGTTGTTACCCTTTATTACAGGGTTAAGTGAGGGTTGTTGTAACCATTCAGCACAGGATTAGGTGAGGGTTGTTGTAACCCTTCAGTATAAGGTTTAGCGAGGGTTGTTGAAACCCTTCAGTACAGGATTAAGTGAGGGTTGTTGAAACCCTGCAGTACAGGGTTAAGTGAGGGTTGTTGTAACCCTTCAGTACCTGGCTAATTTAGGGTTGTTGGAACCCTTCAGTACAGGGTTAAGTGAGGGTTGTTGTAACCCTTCAGTACAGGGTTTAGTGAGGGTTCTTGTAACCCTTCATTACAGGGTTAAGTGAGGGTTGTTGTAACCCTTCAGTACAGGGTTAAGTGAGGGTTGTTGAAACCCTTCAGTACAGGGTTAAGTGAGGGTTGTTGTAAACTTTCAGTACAGGGTTAAGTGAGGGTCGTTGTAACCCTTCAGTACAGGGTTAAGTGAGGGTCGTTGTAACCCTTCAGTACAGGGTTAAGTGAGGGTTGTTAAAACCCTTCAGTACAGGGTTAAGTGAGGGTCGTTGTAACCCTTCAGTACAGGGTTAAGTGAGGGTTGTTGTAAACTTTCAGTACAGGGTTAAGTGAGGGTTGTTGAAAGCCTGCAGTACAGGGTTAGTTGAGGTTTGTTGTTACCCTTTATTACAGGGTTAAGTGAGGGTCGTTGTAACCCTTCAGTACAGGGTTAAGTGAGGGTTGTTGTAACCATTCAGCACAGGGTTAAGTGAGGGTTGTTGAAACCCTTCAGTACAGGATTAAGTGAGGGTTGTTGTAACCCTTCAGTACGGGGTTAGGTAAGGGTTGCTGAAACCCTTCAGTACAGGGTTAAGTGAGGGTTGTTGTAACCCTTCGGTACGGGGTTAGGTGAGGGTTGTTGAAACCCTGCAGTACAGGGTTAGGTGAGGGTTGTTGGAACCCTTCAGTACATGATTAAGTGAGGGTTGTTGTAACCCTTCAGTACGGGGTTAGGTAAGGGTTGATGAAACCCTGCAGTACAGGGTTAAGTGAGGGTTGTTGAAACCCTGCAGTACAGGGTTAGGTGAGGGTTGCTGAAACCCTTCAGTACAGGGTTAAGTGAGGGTTGTTGTAACCTTTCGGTTCGGGGTTAGGTGAGGGTTGTAGAAACCCTGCAGTACAGGGTTAGGTGAGGGTTGCTGAAACCCTTCAGTACGGGATTAGGTGAGGGTTGTTGTAACCCTTCAGTACGGGGTTAGGTAAGGGTTGTTGAAACCCTTCAGTACAGGATTAGGTGAGGGTTGCTGAAACCCTTCAGTACGGGATTAGGTGAGGGTTGTTGTAATCCTTCAGTACGGGGTTAGGTGAGGGTTGTTGAAACCCTGCAGTACATGATTAGGTGAGGATTGTTGTAACCCTTCAGTATAGGGTTAGGTGAGGGTTATTGTAACCCTTCAGTACAGGTTTAGGTGAGGGTTATTGTAACCCTTCAGTACGGGATTAGGTGAGGGTTTTAACCCTTCAGTACGGGTTAGGTGAGGGTTGTTGTAACCCTTCAGTATAGGGTTAGGTGAGGGTTGTTGTAACCCTTCAGTATAGGGTTAGGTGAAGGTTGTTGAAACCCTGCAGTACATGATTAGGTGAGGATTGTTGTAACCCTTCAGTATAGGGTTAGGTGAGGGTTGTTGTAACCCTTCAGTATAGGGTTAGGTGAGGGTTGTTGTAACCCTTCAGTACAGGTTTAGGTGAGGGTTATTGTAACCCTTCAGTACGGGATTAGGTGAGGGTTTTAACCCTTCAGTACGGGTTAGGTGAGGGTTGTTGAAACCCTTTAGGATTAGTATTAAAAACATGTCAAAAATGGTACTCTTTATGAATCTCATGCACAGTCTGGTCCAGCATGGTGGCAGCATGGCGGCAGCGTTCAGAGCGATCTGCCATCGCTGCTGTTACTAAGATAAACTGGTGTTTTTATTCACAGGTGCTCGGGAAGCTTTAAGCTGTCGTGTTCTCGGGTCAGGAAGAGAATGAGATGCATAGACACAGATCAACATCATTACTAAGATTCAGACTTTACTAAGATTTACCTGTAAACTGCATAATACACTGTCTCCCGCTGCAGACAGAATTGTGCTTTTAGATAGCGTCAGTGTTTCATGACTTCATGTGAGGCGTCTTTACTAAAAAGGTTCAACAGTCTGAGTTTGAGAGGACTTGTTCTTAGAGGTGAGTTCAGACCGGAGCTTTGATATAAAATTCACCTCCTGCAAAAACACACCTTGATGCTACGCCTTCAGCTGATAAGTGACATTAATAAAACATCTTCATATTTATAAAGCATTCACCCCTTGGCCCCCCGTCAGTCTGTCGGCTGGAGGTTTTTGGTGACTTCACCTTTGAATGAACGTAAATCAGGCACTAATGGAAGTGTCCATTAGAAATTTGAGGCATCGACCGAAAACAGAGTGAAGGTTCATCATGCTGCAGTGCATTAATCACAATCATCGTTAAAAAAGAGGATTCAGCTCGCACAGTTAAAAACATTTGGTACACAGTGGTTCATCACTAACACCAGGAGGACTTGAGAGCGTCACCATGTCGGACGCTGTGTTAGAAAGTCTCTTTAAATACAGACTGTCCCACACCGGAGAGGAGGCAGGCGCCCTGAGCTGAACACGTGGAGCGCTCACAGCGTTCGCTTTAACCCTTTCAAAGGAGAGCTAACGGTTCAGAGTAAGGATGTCCCAGTCCAGCCGTTAAACACTGATTGCTGATCCAACAGTTGTTCCCCATGAATACAGCTATAAAAATAAAGTGCTTAAAGGTATTAAAGTCAGTCTGAAGTTTACGCTGAGAACAGCTGTGATGAAACGAATAGCTGCCTCTCAGCTGCTCTGAATGCCACTGACTTGTGTTTCTGACCTCGTTGTTGTTTTCATGTTTAAATCTCAGGAGCTGATTTCTCTCTGATCACGCTCCGTCCTCACCGTCTCCACTGACGGATGAGTGACCTGTGATCACGTGTTGGACTCTGAGCTGAAACACATCACTGAGGTCAATGAATACAAAGACTCTCAGTTTGCTGTTTCTGATGTGTGGGGGCTGCAGTGGGCGGAGCTTAGCTGCTGCTTTTAAGTGATTGGCAAATGCGGTCTTATGAGCTCTTGGGCTGAAGAAGACAGCGCCATCTAGTGGCGTTAAACGTCCAGCAGCAGCCCTCGTAATAACAGTCAGTACGCCCTGCTGATACTCACAGCTGCACGTGAGGAAGCTGCCTGCACGTAGACCCTGATGCTCCGCACCTGATCTTTACTCTGAGTGAAATACACTTGTGCCGTCACAGAGACGGATGTCGGGTGTTTTCTGCAGACATTAAACATGAATGATTCCCCTGCAGGACGTCATGGAGCTCATGTTCGTGTGACGGCTCAGAGTCGTGATGTTGAGGAGAGTTGCTAAAGTCTGATTGGTCGATTCGTTACATCATCACAGTGTTTCTAGGTATCAGGTGGAGATACGTCAGTGACAGCAAGAACAGAGGAGCAGATCCGGATTGTACCGGGTCTGTACCCCAGAGCCGATCAGAGAGGCCTCGTATTTGGGACTGGATTGGGACATCCCTACTTTCAGTATGATGCAGGTGGAAGTGACAAAAAACAGAAGTGTGAGAATAAATGTTCAGTGCACAAAACCCCAAAAGAGTACCCGAGTCCATAATGTGAACATAATACAAGGACCAACAGACGACTCTGAGATTATCATGAACTCCAGGAACCAGGAACTTTTCTTACATTCAGCCTAGAGGAACCGGGCTCTGAGTCTACTTCTTGGTCCCAACAAAGGGTCTGGTGTGGAGGCACCATCACTTAGGGGGAGGGGTTATATTGCATTGTTCTGGAATAAAGGAAGCGCTGGATCCACATGGTCCCAACAACACGCCCCACAGATCAGAGCTGGTTGGGAGTTTTCTGTCTTCTTCATGACTTTGATTCTTCCAGACGTTAGAGAGAGACCCAGGGGTCAGACGTGGTGGAGAAGCACACAGGAAAGATCGGCTTCAGTTCCTCTCTGGGGCCTAGAACTCTTTGGTGGATGAGGGTTCATACAGACCTCTCTCCTCTCGGAGCATCTAAAGCTTCTGATCATTTAGAAAGCTGTGACAGAGGACCGGTCAGAGACCGCTCCTTTGTCCGTTCACAGATAACTTTTTATCATTTTAATAACAACACATGCATCAGATATTCTGAGCGGTTGCTTGCAATGCACACGCTCGCTCCTGCAGCAAACAGCTGGCTCTGCTTCATGAACTCACTCTGAAGGTTGGCCCTGAGCGTGAGCTGCAGACCTCTACGTGACGCTGTGTGTTGGCTCTCCCGGATCCCCTGAATGTGCTCAGTACATCAAGGAACACCACATCTTCACAATTTCAGGGTAACAGTACAGAAAGTGTCACAGGAGGAAGTGCTGCAGATTATAATCCAGAACTAAGCATCCCAAGATTAGAATCCAGAGCTGAGCATCCTCCAGATTATAATCCAGAATTGAGCATCCTCCAGATTATAATCCAGAACTCGACATTCTCCAGATTATAATCCAGAACTCGGCAACCTCCAGATTATAATCCAGAACCGAGCATCCTCCAGATTATAATCCAGAGCTAAGCATCCCAAGATTATAATCCAGAACTGAGCATCCTCCAGATTATAATCCAGAACTCAGAATCCTCCAGATTATAATCCAGAATTGAGCATCCTCCAGATTCTAATCCAGAACTCGACATTCTCCAGATTATAATCCAGAACTGAGCATCCTCCAGATTATAATCCAGAACTCGGCAACCTCCAGATTATAATCCAGAATTGAGCATCCTCTAGATTAGAATCCAGAACTGAGCATCCTCCAGATTTTAATCCGGAACTCAGCATTCTCCAGATTATAATCCAGAACTGATCGTCCTCCAGATTATAATCCAGAACTCGACATTCTCCAGATTATAATCTAGAACTCGGCATCCTTCAGATTATAAACCAGAACTCGGCATCCTCCAGATTATAATCCAGAACTCAGCAACCTCCAGATTAATGAATGGCACTAAAGCTAAAGTTCTCTCTCTCTCTGTTTGTCATCAGATTGTGACTTTGGCACCTCAGAGTTTGTGGATTCTGCATTAGCAGAGGAAGAGGAGGAGTCAGGGTGGAGGAGGGGTCAGAGTGGAGGAGGAGTCGTGGTAGGGGGAGGAGTTAGAGTGGAGGAGGACTCAGGATGGAGGAGGAGTCCGGTTTAATGAGGAGTCAGGGTGAAGAAGGAGTCAGGGTAAGGGGAGGAGTCAGAGTGGAGGAGGAGTCAGGATGGAGGAGGAGGACTCAGGATGGAGGAGGAGTCCGGTTTAAGGAGGAGTCAAGGGGAAGAAGGAGTCAGGACGAAGGAGTCAGGATGGAGGAGGAGTCAGGGGGGAGGAGGAGTAAGGGTAGAGGAGGAGTCAGGGTGGTCACAGAGACTCTCCCTGCAGCTGCTCGTTGTTGTTCAGTCCTGGCGATGGTTTGCTCTTCATGGCCTCGGTGCCGCCCCTCGACGTCTCCTGGAAGAACAGTTGAGGCATCCACACGGACATGACGATCCGCTTGTACTCCCTGCGGAAGTTCTGGTTCAGCAGTCCGTAGATGATGGCATTAAGGCAACTGTTGAAGTACGCCATGAAGTAGCTGACTACAAACAACCACTCAGGAATGCGGGGAGCCACGGCGTCTGGGTTGATCGCCACGGCGAGACCGATAAAGTTTAAAGGCGCCCAGCAGATCGCAAACAGCACAAACACCACGAACATGGTGATGAAGTTCCTCAGGTCGCTCGGCTTAATGCGGGGGCACACCTCCGACTTCACCCTGCGTCTCACCTGGATGACCAGGATCCAGATCCGCAGGTAGCAGAACGTGACCACGGCAATGGGAACAAAGAAGTGGACGATGACCACGGTGATGGTGTAGGCGGTGCTGACGGTCTGGGCAAACGTGCAGGAGTAGATACGAGGGTCGTACTGCAGCGAGCCCACAAAGAAGTTTGGCACGATGGCGATGACGGTGAGCAGCCAAATGAGTGCCACCAGCAGCAGCGTGTTCCTGTAGCTGTACAGCTTGTCGTAGCTGAAGCTGTGACAGATGTAGCAGTAACGGTTGATGGCGATGCCTGTGATGTTGAAGATCGAGCCGATGACGCTGAGGCCCATGAAGAAGCCGCTCACCTGGGGGGAGGAAAGGGAGAAGAGAGGGAGAGGAGAGGGAGAGGGAGAAGAGAGGGAGAGGAGAGAGAGAGGAGAGAGAGAGTAGAGGGGAGGAGAGGGAAAAGAGAGGGAGAGGGGAGAGAGAGGAGAGGGAAAAGAGAGGGAGAGGGGAGAGAGAGGAGAGGGGAGGAGAGGGAGAAGAGAGGGAGAAGAGAGGGGAGGAGAGGGAGAAGAGAGGGAGAAGAGAGGGGGAGGAGAGGGAGAAGAGAGGGAGAAGAGAGGGGGAGGAGAGGGAGAAGAGAGGGAGAAGAGAGGGGGAGGAGAGGGGCAGAAGAGAGGGAGAATAGAGGGAGAATAGAGGGGCAGGATAGAGAGAGGAGAGGGAGAGGAGAGGAAGAAGAGAGGGGGATGAGAGAGATAGGGAAAGGGGAGGGAGAAGACAGGGAGGAGGAGAGGGAAAGGAGAGGGAGAGGAAGAGTGGACAGCTCAGTGTTTTATAAACTCAGACATACCATGAAGCTAGGATCAATGTCTTTATTTGGGGGATGACACCAGACCGGGCTGTTATCAGGGGCAGACCGGGCTGTTATCAGGGGCAGACCGGGCTGTTATCAGGGGCAGACCGGGCTGTTATCAGGGGCAGACCGGGCCGTTATCAGGGGCAGACCGGGCCGTTATCAGGGGCAGACCGGGATGTTATCAGGGGCAGACCGGGCCGTTATCAGGGGCAGACCGGGATGTTATCAGGGACAGAGCGGGCCGTTATCAGGGGCAGACCGTGAAATGAAAACCTTGAAAGGCATTAAGGCCTGTCTAAGTCATGCCGCTCCCTCCTGTGATGTTCAGAGGTAATGCAGGACTACACTGTAGTAGTGCTACACAAAACCCCAAAAGAGTACCCGAGTCCATAATGTGAACATAATACAGGGACCAACAGACGACTCTGAGATTATCATGAACTCCAGGAACCAGGAACTTTTCTTACATTCAGCCTAGAGGAACCGGGCTCTGAGTCTACTTCTTGGTCCCAACAAAGGGTCTGGTGTGGAGGCACCATCACATAGGGGGAGGGGTTATATTGCATTGTTCTGGAATAAAGGAAGCGCTGGATCCACATGGTCCCAACAACACGCCCCACAGATCAGAGCTGGTTGGGAGTTTTCTGTCTTCTTCATGACTTCGATTCTTCCAGACGTTAGAGAGGGACCCAGGGGTCAGACGTGGTGGAGAAGCACGCAGTAAAGATCGGCTTCAGTTCCTCTCTGGGGCCTGGAACTCTTTGGTGGATAAGGGTTCATAGAGACCCCTCTCCTCTCGGAGCATCTAAAGCTTCTGATCATTTAGAAAGCTGTGACAGAGGACCGGCCAGAGACCGCTCCTTTGTCCGTTCCCTACACTGTATTATTAATCAAAGTTGGACGAGTCCTTCATCGGAGTCAGACCAGGTCACACTTTATCTCAAACAAGGCTTTCTCTGAGTCTCTGAGTCTGTTCTGTGTCCGTCTAAAGGACAAACCGACACTCTGGAGCCAATCAGAACTTTGAACCCCACAGAGCTGGAAGATTTGGATCATTGGAGTGAGCAATGTGTCCCCACGGTACTGAGGGCTGATCTTTGAGGCAATGCTGAAACCATGAACAAATCAATGAGTGATTACTAAGCAGCCAATCAGGAGGTCGCTCCACAATGTGACCACTTTATTTTCACTGAGCTTCACAAAGTATTTCACTTCAGAGCTTCTATGAAAACACAAACACCCCTTTTGCACCAAGGCAGTCTCAGGGCCGGTTCGGAGCCGGTGCCCTATTGTGAACCGGTTCTTCGTGTTTCGACTGCGTGCGAACTAGCCCCCAGGAAAACTGGTTCCAGAGCAGCTCCAACTCTTTGCTGGGCCAGAACCGCGAACCGCTTACGTCAGGGGGCAGGGGTTGGGGTTACCATGACAACAACATGACAAAAAAAAAAAACATAAACCAAACGTGTTTCCGCCATTGTCCTGCAGCGAAAAAAGGGAGTATTACCAGTCCAGAAAAGAGAGTAATGGATAACAAGTCAAAGCAGTAGTCGGCCGAGGAGACAAGCTGCCTCCTGGCGTTCTGGTCCTCGCAGGAGATCCAGAAGAAGCTGGAGGGATCAACGAGGACCAAAGCCATAATGGAACAGATCCAGCGAGAGCAACCTTTCGACCACATTAGCAACAAGCTAAAAAAGTTTAAAAAAAGACTACCGGGACCAAGAAAAGGACCCGGCACCGGTGCAGCAGCGGACGCCCTCGGAGCAACCCCAACTTCGAGGTGCTTGATGCATTGCTAGGCGACAGACCGTCATGCCGACTCACCGGGGCCTATAACTCCATAGCGATCCTGGAGTCGATGGTCGATGAGTCGCTCAACATCCAGAGCTCTACTGATAATGGTAAGTTGTGTTGTTGTTTGTCTTGTTTACAGATATGATATGTGCTACTCACTGTATGTGATCGATGTTACTTTAAACCCTGTAGTTATGTTTTGGTAAAGTTAGCTCACCAACGGCTCGTAAGCTAACTTGCTAGCATGGTGCTAACAATAACAATAGCTGGCGCTAGCATGCTACGTTTTGCTACTGGCTTACTCACTAGTCAACATATGGCTTCTAGGCCAGTAATGTATAAAGTGTAATAGAAGAGTTTTGTTCATTGTGTTCTCATTTTGTTGTTTACAGAGCTGTCTGGAACCGAGGATGCAGAGGTGGACGGGACGGTGCTGTCACCTTTGACCTGCAATTCCTCCTCACCACCAAGCAGCCCTGCTATAGACTTACCAACGCCTCAGCCCAGACAAGGTAGGAATTACTGATCATAAGTAATACTGGTTTACTGTGCATATATCCTGGTGTGCTCATATCACCCCATACAAGTTTCCCTTCATGGGTTAATACATTATGTATATAAATGCTCTTCAAATCCTGACACTTTTTATTATTGACACTATGTAGTTATCTAACCCTTTTACTTACTGTTTTTGTACATAGGTAAAAGGAAGCGGGACAGCACCACTGAGCTGCTGCGTCTATTGGAGAGCAAGAGGAGAGACAGACGCAGCGGAGTGAGGAGATGCATGCTTCGCTACTGCAAAGGATGGATACTGAGTCTCAGACCTTCCTTGGGCTAATGAGTCGAATGGTTGCAGTGATGGAAGCCCAAGGAAGACCAACATGATTTATGTATATATATTTTTCAATTATTATTATTCACTTTTTCAATAAAAATCAAAAAAGAGATCTGTCTGAAGTGTTCTTTTTCAATCAATAGAGATGTGGGTAATAGGTTTGCCAGGCTGTGCAGTTTTGAGAATGTCAAAAATGTCAACATTACACTATTAATTATTAATATTAGATTTGGAAAGATAATTGCTTAGGGTTAATTGGTATAGAAATGAGAATGATATTAATACTATTAATATAATTATAATAATATAATATAAAATAATATTATATTTAAATTATATATATTATATTTAAAATATTACTAGGCAGCCCAACATTATTATCACAGTTAACATCAATGCAGTATAAAGCTTGTACATGTGTATAGAAGTTTTTTTTTAACAAATGAAACAAGAGGACTGTGTGTGATTCATTGCATTTTTATTCAAAACTAGGAACATTGATAAAATTGTTTATAATTAAAAAAATATTTTTTATGAATTAAAAATTGTTTAAAGGGGCGTTATTTTTCGTTCGTCTCTCCTGTTAAAGTGACCCAGCAATGCAGCTTGAATGTCTGTTCCTTCCGGAGCACCATGCTCAGGTAAGGCATGAACAGGAGGCTGTGGGACCACATTGCTGTCTGGATGCTCCTCGCTGAAGTTGTCCCCATGTTCTTCACAAATGTTGTGAAAAACACAACAGGCCAGTGCCATTTTCTTGCTGAGCTCCAGCTTGCAGTCGTTGCTTTTGAGGAGGCACCTCCATTGTCCCTTTAACCTCCCAAAAGCCATCTCCACAACCGACCTTGCACTGCTCAGCCGGTAGTTGTCGGTATGTTGTTCAGGGGTCAGTCTTCCAGTGTCAGAAAATGGCTTCATGAGCCAGTCTTGCAACGAATATGCTGGGTCAAATGGACTTGGACTTGTACTTATATAGCGCTTTTCTAATCTTTCTGACCTCTCAAAGCGCTTTTACACTACTCGTCACATTCACCCATTCATACCCATTCACTCACTGATGGTAGAGGCTGCTATGTAGTGAGGGACCATCAGTGTTAGCTATTCTCATTCATTCACATTCACACACCTCTGAACAACAGAGGGAGCAATTCGGGGTTCAGTGTCTTGCTCAAGGACACTTCGGCATGTGACTGCCGGGGCTGGAATCGAACCGCCAACCTTCCGATTGATAGACGACCGACTCTACCCACTGAGCCACAGCCGCCCCAAGTAATGTCCAACATCACAGCCGGAGATGGTCACTTTGTTATGACCCAGCAACTCCCCATCACTGAGGACATCCTACTGTACAGACTGGAGTGTTTCAGGACTCTGGCGTCGTGTACACTCCCTGGAAAGCCCAGACACACGTCCCAGAACTTTCCTTGCCATGCACAACAGCCTGGAGAATATCAGAATGCCAGCCTTTCCGGTTACTACGAGGATACTCGTCCGGTGCAATTATTGGGATGTGGCTTCTATCTATAGCACAAACACACTGTGGTACTCTCCAGCGGTTGCTAAAAAAAAGTGTCCATCTCCACCAACTTCTCTGCATCTGGAAGTTTAATGTGTGCAGGAAGCAGCACTCAGATTACTGTGTTGCAAAACTCCTGGACACAGTTGAGGACGGTACTCATGCCTACACCAAAAAGATGGCTGATGGTCCAGTACTCACTGCCAGTGGCGAGCCTCCAGAGGGTGATGGCAACCCGTTTTTGAGTTGGAACACACACACGCAAATTGGTGTTCTTTCTCCCCATGCCACTCCTAATTGATCACAAATGTACTCAAAGGATTCCCGGGACACGCGGAAGTTCGGCACGAACTGTTGTCCGTCGAAGTCCAGAACAATGGTGTCCCCCCAGTGTCGGGACCTTAGATGTGCCTAGACAACAGGCGACCTCCACCTCGCCATCATCGTGAAGACTATCTATAAATACAGAAATTGAAATACTGATTACTGATTTGTTCAATAGACACCAGTTTAGTCTATGCTAAACAACAAGCTAAATTGGGCTAGCGGGCTAGCAGAGAGGCTAACAACAGTTTATGTTCAGACTTATAGCAAATAAAAACCATTACCTTTCGTCTCGTATGAAGTCACCGTCCACATCAAGTAGCACAGAATTGTTGATAAAGTTAGGTCAATTCTCTCCAGGCCCTCATCTGATTTTCGAAAAGTCAGGGGCAACACCCGCAAGCATGCTATATTGTCTGCCATCCTCGTTATTGTGAGGGAAAGGTCGCGCTAGTGTTGCTGGGTAAAACGGTCACGTAAATCTGACATCATGACGTGCCTCCGTCACAGGCTTGAGTCAGTGGAAAACAAACGGGTGCTGTGTTGGTTCGCGAGTTGAACCAGCTCTGAACCAGACGGAGCACCAGACCGGAACCAGAACCCGGTTCGCGTTGGTGGAAAAGGGGTAAAAGAGAGCTCAGCCCACCTTACACTGTGTGTCCCCAAGGGACCAGCCGTCGTGGAACAGGGCGTACAACACCAGAGGGTAAGGATAGAACGCCACCACCAGGTCAGCGAAGGCCAGGCTCACCACGAAGACGTTTCCTGTGGAAAACACACACACACACACACACACACACACACACACACACACACACACACACACACACACACACACACACACACACACACACACACACTGTAAGGCTCTGCTCCGTCCTTCAGTTCATCCTGCTGCTCTTCTCTAACTTTTTCTTCTTCTTATGACCTGTTTAGAGGATTCCCCACCCTCTCTCTCTCTCCCTCCCTCTCTCTCTCTCTCTTTCTCTCTCTCTCTCTCTCCCTCTCTCTCTCTCTCTCTCTCTCTCTCTCTCTCTCTGTATATTGGTCTCTTATTCTATCTCTCTCTCTCTCTCTCTCCTGGAGGATCTGACCTCCATCCATCATCAGATGGAGAAGAAGAATCACACTCTCCCTCCAAACATGAAACTCAGCTAAAGATAGCAGAGTAATCTCTCATCTCTAATCTGGTCTCAGGTGACTTTCCCTCCATATTCTGCACCCAGAGAGAGAGAGAGAGAGAGGGGGGGGGGGGGGGGGGAGAGACTTGTACCTTGGTCACTCTGTGCCTTGGTCACTCTGTGCTCTGGTCACTCTGTACCTTGGTCAATCTGTATCCTGGTCACTCTGTGCTCTAGTCACTCTGTGCCTTGGTCACTCTGTGCTCTAGTCACTCTGTGCCTTGGTCACTCTGTGCTCTGGTCACTCTTTACCTTGGTCACTGTGCTGTGGTCACTCTGTGCTCTGGTCACTCTGTATCCTGGTCACTCTGTGCCTTGGTCACTCTGTGTTGTGGTCACTCTGTGCCTTGGCCACTCTGTGCTCTGGTCACTCTGTACCTTGGCCACTCTGTGCTCTAGTCACTCTGTACCTTGGTCACTCTGTGCTCTAGTCACTCTGTGCTCTGGTCACACACAGATGGTCTGAATTTGAACGAGGTTGGTGTGTTGCACGTTAAGGACTGGAGTTTCAGTAGCAGGACATGAAGTAGATCTGAATTCGTGGCTGCAGCTTTTGTCTCATCAGAGACGTGCAGAGTGGACAACATCCTCCCACAGGGCCATGATTAATAATGCAGCTGTATGAGGCTCCATAATAACATTCATCCATCTGTCCGCAACAAGCAGGGCCGTCTTTATCTCCACAGCTGATTTCATCCCAACAGAATCACTGTGTGCAGATCAGAGAGTTAAAGTTACTCTGTGATGCTCAGAGGAGACTCGGCCTGGTGCTTATAAAGTTTTCAGGTTATATTGCGTAATGTGTAATGTAATATTGATGCTCTGACATCAGTAGTGACAGCATCCACATGTCTGCTGGGTTGATCTCAGTGAAACACCAAACGCTGCCATGAAGGGCAGAACACATTTCGAAGATATTGAGATTACGAGTCTTCCAATGGGAGGCTCAGCTGACTTGACTGACAGACGGGAACACTGTTGTTGGCGAGGAGGCTCAAAGCCCGCCTCTTTACCTTTACAGCAGCAATATGGCTGCCGCTACTGACTGGCCTCAAAACAGCGCTTAGGAAACAGATGGGTGAGTCTATGGTTAAGGGTTAAAGGGGGGGTTAGGGGCATGGCCTCTTTGACTGACAGGTGGAAGCTGTGTGCTCGGTGTCCCCTCAGCTCATTCAATCCCTGAACTTTAACCTCTGGCCGTGTTTGTGCTGTTGAAACACTGAGGTGTGTTTGTTGGAGGACAGTGGAAACACACATCTTGGCTCCTTAGCACCAACGTTTAAACCCAGAGAGAGATGAAGAGTTTTATTACCAACACAGCTCACACAGATCCCAGAGAAGCTTCTGAAGCAGATACTGCTCGCCTGCTTTTTCTTCTTCTTCTTCTTCTTCTTCTTCTGCTGTGAGCTGAACCGACCCCCCACGGCCTGGGAGCTTTAATGGAAGTCATCCATCAGAGAGCGCGGAGTCATTAAAACACGCCTCAGTGACAGCAGAGAGGGTTTACAGTCCCCACACCGCCCCCTGCTGCTCATAAATGTCACTGTAACCTACGCTCACCTTCAAACGCCCCCCTGTCATAAATCACCCCCCCCCCCCTCTTCCTCTCTCCCCCTTTCCCCTGATTACCTGACATTCATCCCCTCGTCCATCATCTCATCTGTCTCCCTTTGTCCCCTCGATAACACACCCTTTATTAAACCCCCCCTTCTTCTCCTCCTCTTCATCCTCCTCCCCCTCCATTCAGTGCCTCCATGGAGAGGAGAAGAGAGGAGTGGAGGAAGAGGAGGAAGAATGGAAGCAGGATGTCAGGAGAAGAAGCTATCCTTCAATCCTGGAACACCTCCGCTGGCAGGACGAGCTGGGATGACAAAGATCACTGCTGACTGATGGTGACAGTCAAGAACAGGCAAGGAGAGGAGGAAGAGGAAGAGAGGAGGAGAGGAGAGGAGGAAGAGGAGAAGCGCTCCCTATTGTATTCAGATGAAGCCCTTTAACCTCCTCTGTATCTCGTGTGTATGCCAGTGCGTGTGCGCGTGTGTGTGTATGTGTGTGTGTGTGTGTGCGCTTGTGTGCGTGTGTGTGTGTCTCAATGAAGCAGGTAGTACTGCTGATGTTAATAACACCTGTGACAGGTGTAATGTGTGCTGTGAGGAGGTGTGTGAGTTCAGGGGGCGTTAGAGGAAAGATTGAGCGCCCTCAAACAGCTCCAGGTCTGAGACCTGGTTTAGAGGTACCTTATGAAAATGATCAGGGTGCATCAGGACACACTGCAGTATGCAAAGCTGCTGCTGCTGCTGCTGCTGCTGTGAAACTTCGTTACAGACATGATTATTGTGTGTGCGTGCATGCATGTGTGTGTGTGTGTGTGTGTGTGTGTGCGTGTGCTGAATTAACACCGATCATGTATTAGAAGTCTGTCTGTTTAAAATTCATACCACAGACTGCAGATTTAACCCAACCAAGGTCAGCTAGCTCTACAGTGCAGCTCTGCCTCCTGATATCACAAATACAAACATTTAACACTGCTCAGGAACCCAGAGTGGATGCACTCTCTGCAGATTACACACACACACACACACACACACACACGCACAGCTCCTGTTGGTGTTTGTGTGTAGGGTCAGTTTTTACAGGACTCTGCAGACCTCAGAGGACAGGATCCGTCTCGTCTCTGAGACATAAACTCAGAGACATGGTTAAGAGGTCTCTCTGTGGGGGGGATCCGTCACTCACCAGTAAGGAGCGGAGGTGGATTCAAACAGACAGGTGAGCCCTCGGGATTACAGAGGCGCCATGATGAGAATCAAAACTGGACTGAAGACCTGAACAGAGACTTCAGAGACCAGCAGGAGTCTCACTGTGGGACTGTCCAACATATCTGATAGTCACACAGGGCCAGCATCATTTAAACACCTTTTTCTTTCACCTGTGTCTGCAGGGGACTTCATACACTCAGTGAAAGCTACACCTCCTGTGGTCGTACGGTCCTGGCTCACGGGTCTCTGCCCCGCTCTCCACAGGTCTTTATTGTGGTTTTTATGTCCTTAACCGTTAGGTCACTTCTGTAACACTTAAGGCTCGTACATCAACTTTATGTTAGCATCGTTTATTAGCCGAACTACACAGGAGCATGTCACATTGGCAGGGTATCTAACATCAACAGAAGGCACGCCCCACAATCCCATGCGGTGTCAATGATCTATGGAAGCCCCGGTTGGCCATAATACACAACATCTCCTCCCTTCTTACAACTGATGTACTATTAAATAAGCACAAAAACATTATTCCAACATTCCAGCTACAAATACACACATTAATGTGTCCCAGAACATTTTAAACAATTACTTTGTTTTGATAAGTGCACTTGTATTCTGATTTACTTATTTAACTCTATTGTTTTCTTTCTTGAACACAAACTTGGGGTTAAAGGTAGACTACCTCTTCCCTAGACCATACCCAAGGGATTATTCTGCCCTTATTCCAGGTTAGTCACTGAACTAAAAACTCAAACGTGCAGGAGGACGCCGCTCTCTTACAGGATACCGGCGCTCTGTAGAAACAAGTTCATGGTTCTTTAATGGTGAACTTGCTGTAGGCGGTGGTGAAAAAGAAGGTGTCTCAGTCTCCATCACAGTCGCATCAGCAACAGATACATTTGTCTCTAATCCGGTTAAGTCTGGCACTTGTGTTGGTCCTTGGTCTGGTGTTTTGACTGCGACATCTGGAAACTCTCCGAGAGGCAACTCTGCAGGCGTTGGTGCAGTCTTGAGAAGCTGATCAACATGCCTCCTCCAGACACTATCAGCAGTCTGGACGGTATAGGATACTGGTCCAGTCTTAGCAATAATAGTGGCTGGGATCCACTTAGGTTCACCGCAGTAATTCCTCGCCAGCACAGATTCTCCCAAAAACTCTGCTTTTGGCTTGTTGTGCTCTGCGTGTTACCTGTTTCTCTTGTTGACCCTGAACAGTGTCTTTTACTGTTGAAGGTTTCAGGAGGTCAAAGGTTGTGCGCAGTGGTCAGTTAGGAGTGTAAACTTTCTTCCATACAAATACTGATGGAATTTTCTAACTCCAAAAACAATGCTCAGCGCTTCTCTTTCAAGCTGGGCATAATTACTTTCTGCCTTGTTCGATGCAAAAGCAATTGGCTTGTCCTCACCATTTGGCAGTACATGGGAAATAACTGCACCCACTCCATATGGAGAAGCATCACAGGCGAGCTGGAGTGGCAGTTTTGGATTGAAGTGCGTCAGCATCTCTGATGTTGTCAATACATCTTTAGCTTTCTGGAAAGCTTCTTGACAGCTGGCTGTCCATTTCCATTCTTTATCATGATGTAGTAGTTCATGTAGCGGTTGTAGCAACAATGTCAAGTTGGACATGAAGCGTCCATAGTAGTTCAGCAATCCTAAGAAGGACCGTAGCTGACTGACATTTTGGGGTGGAGGTGAATCCACAATAGCTGCAGTTTTTGATGGTGCAGTGTGCAACCCCTTTTCATCAATCACGTGCCCCAAATATTCCACTGATGATTGGAAAAACTCACATTTTCCTCTTCGGACCCTCAATCCATACTCCTTCAGTCTTTGAAGGGTCGCATCCCAGTTGCTTAGATGCTCCTCATCATTTGCTCCAGTGCACAGGATGTCATCTAGATAGCACTGTACACCTGACAATCCGCTGAGAACCTGATCCATTGCTCGCTGAAACAATGCTGGGGCAGATGTGATGCCGAAAGGCAGCCTACAGTATCTGAAAAGCCCCTTCTGTGTGTTAATTGTCAGCAAGTCACGTGATTCCTCTTCTACATGCATCTGCAGGTAAGCCTGACTGAGATCTATTTTGCTGAATTTCTGTCCTCCACTCAGTCCAGCAAACAAGTCATCAATTAGGGGCAGTGGATATTGTTCTGCTGTCAGTACAGGGTTAAGTGTTACTTTAAAGTCTCCACAAGTCCGTATTCCACCATCCTTTTTAAGAACCGGAACAATGAGTGTGGCCCACTCACTGGTCTTCACAGGTTCCAAATCCCCATTTTTGACCAAAGCATCCAAATCAGCCTCCACTTTAGGTCTGATAGCAAATGGCACAGGTCTGGGCTTCAAGAACACAGGTTTACTGTCAGGTATTATATGCAGTTTCACTGTTATATCTTTCATGCTGTCTAACTCGTCCCGAAAAACCTCTTCATTCTTTTCCAGTATGGCCTGCAGCTTGGAGGACTCCTGTGACAGCTTCCGTATCTCTTGCCAGTTCAGACGGATTTTCTTTAGCCACACACGTCCCAGGATAGCAGGATAATTTCCCTTTGTGACATAACTTGGAGTCTTTCAGTTTGACCGTTACACTCAACCAAAACATCTGTCATCCCTTTCATTTTTACCTTTTGTCCTGTATAAGCCCTGAAAACAGTGTCAGATGGACGTAGTGGAAGGTGTTTCATGAACTTCACATAAATCTTGTGAGACACTAATGATGCTCTTGATCCAGTGACAATCTGCATTTTCACAGTGTCCCTCCAACTTGGGTTTAGCCCAGAAACCTTCTGAGCTATCATCCACCTTCATTATGCGCACAGTATTTACTGTTGCATGCATTTCTTCCTCTGATGAATCACTGGTTCCTTCATTATCGTGCTTTACTGTGTGAACATGTCTTTTCTTTACAGGGTTTGCCATGTTCCTTTTATTTCCACTCTTAAAGTTCTTTTCTGGTCCCTTTTTATTTCTGCATGCTCTTTCCACATGGCCTTTCTTTCCACAGTTGTTACAGTTCATGTCTTTACACCAACATGTAGCTGCAAGATGTCCAGACCTACCACAGCGAAAACATGGACCTTGTGTCTTCGGGTCATCACTGCTGAGTTTGTGCACTCTTCCTGTGGCATGCAGCTGTTGGGCTTCTCTTGATGCCATTTCCAACGTTACACTGATGTTAATAGCCTTTTCAAGGGTCAAGTCACTTTCAGTGAGCAACTTCTTCTGTGCTGCTTCATTCTTTAAGCCACATACAAGCCTGTCTCTTAATGTGTCATTTAAGACATCCCTAAATTCACAGTGTTCTGCTAGCTTACGTAAAGCTGGTTTACTACCTGGCTTTGCTGGCTGCTGTAAATTCTGGAGAGGGTTGAACGTCTTTGGTCCCATCACGCTCAAAAACATCGGCACTAACTTCTCTCCCTCTACTCCATTAGCCAGTACAAAGTAGTCGAACCTCCCCGTGTAAGAGCTCCACTGCTCGGTGCTCTCATCAAAGGGACCGATTGAGCCGATAACTCCAGCCATCTTGGGCTCCTGGTTATTTCTGGCGCATATCGTCCCCCGCAGACTTCTGCTCACGAGATTATTGACTTCTTCTCATTTATTTTTCACTCACATGAGCCCCGACACTCCGCTTCTGTGACAATCGTCCGCTGTACAGCTCGTTCCGGCGTGAATTCTTTTCTTTTCCTCTGCCGGCGCCGTCTACTTCTCGCGTAACAATGTCCACGGAGAGAAAAAATAAAACACACATTCCTCCCCAGCAGACAACTCGCGTTGGTTCAGACATCCTCGTCGCCACTTTTTGTTATGTCCTTAACTGTTAGGTTACTTCTGTAACAATTAAGGCTCGTACATCAACTTTATGTTAGCATCGTTTATTAGCCGAACTACACAGGAGCATGTCACATTGGCAGGGTATCTAACATCAACAGAAGGCACGCCCCACAATCCCATGTGGTGTCAATGATCAATGGAAGCCCCGGTTGGCCATAATACACAACAGTGATTGTAGAGCGTTATGAATGCAAACAGCGCTCTGAGTTCATCTGAAGAAAGAGAGAGGATGCATTCACTCTGAGCACGGTTTTCTCCTCCTGTACATCCGTCATTACGTCATAACACAACACACGTACGGATTTACAACATGATGCAAAATCCTTAGATTACATGTATCCCAGTCTCAGAGTCAGCACAATGGACATGGCACAGGATACATGGATAGGGCTGGCCCTCGTTTAGGATGATGTGGAGCAGGAAACTATGAAAACAGGTCATAAAATACAAGATATAAAACAATTAGCTAAAACAGGAACAATCAGAGCGATCTGAAAATACCACAGGAACCACAGAGTTCCGTTTTAAAGTGCTCTGTAAAGATTTCAAAGTGGACGGAGCGTAATAACTAACAGCTGACCTTCTGCGCTCTGTGCAAACTAGATGAACATGCAGTAAGAGACGGTCAGTGGACCGTGTGTGAAACGCTCTCTGACCAAGCTATGACAGAATCAAAACAGCACAGCAGGTTTCAGAGCAGATGGAGATGCATGCATGTAAATCACATCTCCATAATCAAAACAGAGAGAACAATAGCTTCACCACCAGGGTCCTACAAAACAATGAGAAGGAAGATTAGTGTCAACACAAAAAATTAGCCTTATGTCATATAGAGATCCAACAGAGACAGTCGGCCTCAGGTGGACTCTGCAGCATCCCTCATGATGTGAAAGAAATCCAACACTATGTCCGGAGATGTTAAATTGAAGCAGAAACTGCTCTTAGATCAGATCTATAGTAGTCTGTGTGCCTCTCGTCCCCTCAGATCCACATGAATAAAAGACAGCCTGTTACATAACTGTCTCATTACGGTCTAAACCTGTGAGCTAGCAGCAGCACTGAGTTCCAGCTGTGACGTAACAGCTGATTAAGGGAACTCCAGTCAGCGCCTGTGAGCCCCTCAGCTCCTTTTAGCTCGGCTAAAAATACTCTGTGCTCTATTTTTAACTCTGAACGGCTGAATTCAACTGCAGAGAGACAAGCTGGAGGACCTAATACACATGAAGGAACACTGAATACGACTGTTCCTCTGATATCAATACTTCCCTTAGGATAATGTAAGGTAAGGTAGGGTCACCAAGAGTCCCTTAGAGGGACGTAAGGTACGGTAAGATAAGATAAGGTAAGGTAAGATAGTGCAAGGTAAGGTAAGGTAAGGTAAGATAGGGTAAGGTGAGGTACGGTAAGGTAAGATAGGACAAGGTAAGGTAAGGCAAGCTAAGGTAAGGTTAGGTAAGGTAGGGTAGGGTAAGGTAAGGTTAGGTAAGGTAAGGTAAAGTAAGG
Organism: Notolabrus celidotus; assembly: GCF_009762535.1. NCBI lineage: Eukaryota > Metazoa > Chordata > Actinopteri > Labriformes > Labridae > Notolabrus > Notolabrus celidotus. The sequence continues at coordinate 232,759 of NC_048285.1, read as the reverse complement.
TAAGTTAAGGTAAGATAAGGTAGGGAAAGGTAATGTTAGGTAAGGTAGGGTAAGGTAAGGTTAGGTAAGTTTAGGTAAGGTAAGGTTAGGTAACGTTAGGTAAGGTAAGGTAGGGTAAGGTAAGGTTAGGTAAGATAAGGTAAGGTTAGGTAAGGTAACGTTAGGTAAGGTAAGATAAGATAGGGCAAGGTAAGGTATAGTATGGTAAGGTAAGATAGGACAAGGTAAGGCAAGGTAAGGTTAGGTAAGGTAAGGTAGGGTAAGGTAAGGTAGGGCAAGGTAAGGTAAGGTAAGGTAAGGTAAGGCAAAGTAAGGTAAGGTAGGGTAAGGCAAAGTAAGGTAGGGTAAGGTAAGGTAAGGTAGGGTAAGGTAAACTAAGGTAAGGTTAGGTAAGGTTAGGTAAGGTTAGGTAAGGTAAGGTAAACTAAGGTAAGGTTAGGTAAGGTAAGGTTAGGTAAGGTAAACTAAGGTTAGGTAAGGTAAGGTTATGTAAGGTAAACTAAGGTAAGGTAAGGTTAGGTAAGGTAAACTAAGGTAAGGTAAGGTTAGGTAAGGTAAGGTAAGGTAAGGTAAGGTAAGGTAAGGTTAGGTTAGGTAAGGTAAGGTTGGGTAAGGTAAGGTTAGGTAAGGTAAGGTAAGGTAAGGTTAGGTTAGGTAAGGTAAGGTTGGGTAAGGTAAGGTTAGGTAAGGTAAGGTAAGGTGAGGTAAGGTAAGGTTAGGTAAGGTAAGGTAAGGTAAGGTAAGGTAAGGTAAGGTAGTGTTGTTGGGGTCACAACAGATTTCTGAGAGTCTGCATTGAGCTCCATGATAATGTGTGCAGGTCCAACACACAGGACAGGTTGTGTTTACTCAGATGTGATGACTTAGAGACAGCCTGACCCAGTGTTACCTGTATGGTGACACCTGGTTTATGATGCTGAGGGCTCAGGTGTGAGCTGACAGGTGCACGCAGGATGTGAGGAGCTGAGCTGTGTTGTTCAGAGTCTAGGCTGGTCACCAGCTGCAGGGTTGGACTCTGATGTTTGGATCTTTGTTTGATGAGGATCATGTGGCGACGGCAGCTGCAACAGCTTCAGGTAAACATCAGGTAACCAACTGACAGACACACACACACACACGCATTCAAATCACTCACATGCACATACACTCACACACACTCACACACACACACACACACAAACACACACACACACACAGACTCTCAATCACTCATACGCACATACATTCACACACACTCTCTCTCTCACACACACACACACACACACACACACACACACACACACAGCCAGAACTGCAGGGTGTGATGTTTAGAACACTTTTTATCACATTATAACCAGTTATTAAATTACACCGCTACGCTGCAGTGAATTATGTAACACCAGTGTGTGTGTGTGTGTGTGTGTGTGTGTGTGTGAATGTGTGTGTGCGTGCGTGCGTGCGTGCATGTGTGTGTGTGTGTTTGTGTGTGTGTGTGGGCACATTATAAACAGTGAGCTGCTTTAGCTCTCTGAGAGAAGTAAATTCCATCCATCAGGCTGCAGACACACTGATCATATTTACTTTCAGAGGACTCAGACTGTTCACACACACACATAAAACACACACACAAGCACATGCAGACTCATGTACTGGACCCACGAGGACTCGGGGTGGGGCAGTGAACTCTCTCTGTGAGACCATAGACGGTAAATAATGGTCCTGCACAGTTTTACATCCCTTTAGTGTTCCTGACTGCCCTGAGGCTGCGTATGGCCGCCACCATCTTTGTTTTCTTGTCAGGGACTAACTGAGCTGAGGGGACACTGAGCAGACAGCTAGCAGCTCCCTGTCACTCAGAGAGGCCACACCCCTAACCCTCCCTTTAACCCTTCACCTGCTGTAAACAGGTGAGTTTATAAATTCAGCCGTACAGAAGTCATGAAGAGAGAAATGAGCTATAGAGACCCAAACTTTTTTTGTACCAGGCTGTCAACATGTTGATTTCTGCTGTAACATTTAATATGGGGCTCTATGGGGACTGACTCCCTGCAGGAGACACACTCTAGTGGACTCTGGAGGAACTGCAAGAGACACACTCTAGTGGACTCTGGAGGAACAGCAGGAGACACACTAATGGAGACACTCTAGTGGGCACTGGAGGAACTGCAGGGTTTGGGATCTGGCTTCTTTCAGCTAAGCGACGAGCAGTCGTAGAGACACGAAGGATTTCTCTGTTATTATCTGGTAAGTGTGTTGCTTGCTTTTGTTTCTTCCTCAGTTATCCCAGTTTGAGCTTCAGGTGAAAAACAAACAATGTTAACAGTGCAGCATTCACCAACATGGAAAGGATGGGTATCTGTGTGCTGCTTGAATAAAGTCAATGAGGATCATCCTCCAGCACTCAACCTGAACTCCACAAACCAGAGGATGAGGAGGTAACCCTGAAGAGACACAGGGCTCCTTTAGATTCTAAAGGTCTGTGAAACAACTACACCATGAAACTGAATCCCCCGCTGAATGTTACAGCACGAGGAGAGAGAGAGAGGAGTCTAAGGAGCAAAGGAGACACACCAAGGAGAGGAGGAAAGGAAGAGAGGATGATCCTGCAGAGGGAGGAAGGGGATATCAGAGAGGAAGGTGTGAGGAGACGAGGAGGTTATCCAGGGCAAATGAGGAGGAGGAGGAGGAGGAGGAGAAGGAGGAGGAGGTGGAGGATGAAGAGGAGGAGGAGGAGGAGGAGGAGGAGGAGGAGGAGAAGGAGGAGGAGGTGGAGGATGAAGAGGAGGAAGATGAGGAGGAGGAGGAGGAGGAGGAGGAGGTGGAGGATGAAGAGGAGGAGGAGGAGGAGGAGGAGGAGGAGGAGGAGGAGGAGGAGGAGGAGGAGGTGGAGGAGGAGGTGGAGGATGAAGAGGAGGAAGATGAGGAGGAGGAGGAGGAGGAGGAGGAGGAGGGCAGCTCCAGCACACCAGAGAAACAGTAGATGGATTCACAGGTCATCTGAGGCTTGTCTCTCTCTCTCTCTCCAGAGGAAACTCTGAATACAAACTAGCTCTCTCCCTCTTTTTCTCTTCCTCTCTCTCTCCATCCCTCCCTCTACTTGCTTGGGGGCGATGCAGAGGCAGATTAAGGTTATGTAATCTGACAGGGGAAGATGTAGCGCTCCCTGAACAGCAGGTTTCTCCTGGTTTTAGAGCAAACACTGATCTGAGAGCAGCAGAGTGTGGGAGCGACTCACAGCAGCTTTATTAATTATAGATGCAGAAACAGCCTCTCAGGTATTAATAGAAAGAAACTCCGTCACTTCGGTTTGGGTGTAGAGCTGTTGTTCTCTCTGAGACGATACGAGGGAGGGCAGGAGGACTGACGGAGTGAGGAGGACTCTTGGAGGAGCTGTAAGGAGGCTAAACGGAGTACATGTCTTCAGTCTGATGAACAGACACAGAGATGTGACTGAAGGATTCAGAGAGCGGGAGTCCGGATGAGTCATCAAATCATTAACATAGAGACAGCTGTGATGGTTCTGTTTCACCAGACTGAACTGTAAATGCAATGATGTCATCAGTCTACAAATCAATATTCACTAACACAAGGATTCACACTTTAACTGTTCACGTTAAATACAGTTTTTACCTGGAGGGGACTCTATGCTCCACATCAGAGGACAGAAGGACAAGTTTAGAGTGAGGACAGTCAGTGACCATCGACTCTGACAAAACAGCTTAGTAACCATCGACTCTGACATTACTGCTTAGTAACCATCGACTCTGACATTACTGCTTATTACCATCTACTCTGACATTACTGCTTATTACCATCGACTCTGACATTACTGCTTATTAACCATCGACTCTGACATTACTGCTTATTAACCATCGACTCTGACATTACTGCTTATTAACCATCGACTCTGACATTACTGCTTATTAACCATCGACTCTGACATTACTGCTTATTAACAATCGACTCTGTGACATTACAGCTTAGTAACCATCGACTCTGACATTACTGCTTAGTAACCATCGACTCTGAAATTACTGCTTATTAACAATCGAGTCTGTGACATTACTGCTTAGTAACCATCGACTCTGACATCACAGCTTAGTAACCATCGACTCTGACATTACTGCTTATTAACCATCGACTCTGACATTACTGCTTATTAACCATCGACTCTGACATTACTGCTTATTACCATCGACTCTGACATTACTGCTTAGTAACCATCGATTCTGTAACGATATAGCTTAGTGACCATCAACTCTGTAACCATGTAGCTTAGTAACCATCAACTCTGTAACGATATAGCTTAGTAACCATCAACTCTGTAACGATATAGCTTAGTAACCATCAACTCTGTAACGATATAGCTTAGTAACCATCGACTCTGACATTACAGCTTATTAACCATCGATTCTGACATTACTGCTTATTAACCATCGACTCTGACATTACTGCTTATTAACAATCGACTCTGTGACATTACAGCTTAGTAACCATCGACTCTGACATCACAGCTTAGTAACCATCGACTCTGACATTACTGCTTAGTAACCATCAACTCTGACATTACTGCTTAGTAACCATCGACTCTGTAACCATATAGCTTAGTAACCATCGACTCTGTAACCATATAGCTTAGTAACCATCAACTCTTTTCACAAAGTTATCGTTGCACTTCTCTCTCTATGTTGAGACTTTTCTGGAGCAGCATGATGAAGTTATTCTGCTGCTCAACCGTCCGTTTCACATGAACACAAATAAAAGAGATCTGGATCCTTAGCTGAACCCGACATCACTGTGAGATCATTACCTCTCTGTATGCTGCTGTGTGCTGTTAGAAAGCAGCCTGAGGGAAACATCAGCATCAGTCAGAGTCTTTAACATGATCTCATTACAATGATTTAATTTCCTCCTGAATGAGGGGAAATGAAGCTTCAGAGCTTTGGACCATTTCAGGATAATCATCCTTCATCCCATCCTGTGATATCTTCAACCACAGACACAACTAACCTTCAACTACAGACACAACTCACCTTCAACTACAGACACAACTAACCTTCAACTACAGACACAATCAACCTTCAACTACAGACACAACTCACCTTCAACTACAGACACAATCAACCTTCAACTACAGACACAACTCACCTTCAACTACAGACACAATCAACCTTCAACTACAGACACAATCAACCTTCAACTACAGACACAACTCACCTTCAACTACAGACACAATCAACCTTCAACTACAGACACAACTAACCTTCAACTACAGACACAACTCACCTTCAACTACAGACACAATCAACCTTCAACTACAGACACAACTCACCTTCAACTACAGACACAATCAACCTTCAACCATAGAAACAACCCCCCTTCAAGTACAGATACAACTCACCTTCAACTACAGACACAATCAACCTCCAACTACAGATACAACTCACCTCCAACTACAGACACAACTCACCTTCAACTACAGACACAACTCACCTCCAACTACAGACACAACTAACCTTCAACTACAGACACAACTCACCTTCAACTACAGACACAATCAACCTTCAACTACAGACACAACTCACCTTCAACTACAGACACAATCAACCTTCAACTACAGACACAACTCACCTTCAACTACAGATACAACTAACCTTCAACCACAGACACAACTCACCTCCAACTACAGATACAACTCACCTTCAACTACAGACACAATCAACCTCCAACTACAGACACAATCAACCTTCAACTACAGACACAACAGACACAACTCACCTTCAACTACAGACACAACTCCCCTTCAACTACAGACACAACTAACCTTCAACCATAGAAACAACCCCCCTTCAAGTACAGACAAAACTCACCTTCAACTACACACACAACTCACCTTCAACTAAAGACAAAACTCACCTTCAATTACAGACACAACTCACCTTCAACTACAGACACAATCAACCTTCAACTACAGACACAACAGACACGACTCACCTTCAACTACACCACAACTCCCCTTCAACTACAGACAAAACTAACCTTCAACTACAGACAAAACTAACCTTCAACTACAGACAAAACTAACCTTCAACTATAGACACAACAGACACAACTCCCCTTCAACTATAGACAAAACCAACCTTCAACTACAGACACATCTCACCTTCAACTACAGACAAAACTCACCTTCAACTACAGACACAACTCACCTTCAACTACAGACAGAACTAACCTTCAACCACAGGCACAACTCACCTTTGACTACAGACAAAACTCACCTTCAACTAGAGACACACCTCACCTTCAACTACAGACAAAACTCACCTTCAACTAGAGACACACCTCACCTTCAACTACAGACAAAATTCACCTTCAAATATAGAAAGAACTCACCTTTAACTACAGACACAACTCACCTCCAACTACAGACAAAACTCACCGTTAACTACAGACACAGCTTGAATTGAGGCTCCAAGGGCAACAGATCCAAACATTCCCAACATGCACCTTGATAACATCAGTGGCCCTGGCTGTCTGCTGAATGTTCTGCCCCTCTGTTTTTAAACAGTCACTATGTATCTGGTGTCTCTCTGCTGCAGTAAAGTCGGTGTGTGTTTGTAGAATTTCTCATGTCTTTAGGCTCCACTTTCAGGACATTTCTAACACTGCCTGTCTCTGAATGCACTGCAAGGAAACTTACAGCATGTGTTGTCACTCCATGAAAAGCAGTCCATGCATCATGCAGTCCTCCACAGCCGACAGAGAATAATCACTCACTGCTCGGCCACATCACAGAATCTCAACTGGATCACAGAGAGAGTCTGAGGCTGACCTGAGAGCAATTTATCACAACATACACACTGGCTGTGTAAAATGAAGTTTGTGCAGGAAAATGACAACAACAGACTGTATGTAGAGAAGGAAGACATGCAAGCTCCTTAAAAGTGAAGCTCCCTCTGCTGGCTGCAGTAGAGATCCTTACAGATAAATGAGTCACGGCAACATCAGAGTGGAAGACAGAAATGAAGGTCACAAGGTTCTGTCACGTGTAGGTCATGAACCACGATAGGTCAGAGACCACGAATCGCTTGTCTGTAACACCAGGAGAGTCACAGATGAGGTAAACATCAGAGTGACACCACGCTGCTGCAGCTTCCATGTATCCTGTGGTGCCAGTGCATCCATCATTCATCATTACACACCAGTGTCACCGCAGTGTTTATATGTACACACGACCCACACTGATTTATCTCATGAATCCAGAGTGCTCACCTCGATCACAGCCGCCACCCCCCCAGGTTATCACTGGCATCGCTGGAGCTGCTGCATCAGTTTGAATCTGTTTGCATAAATAAAACATACAACCAGCTGCTCTGAAGGAGGACAGAAGAGCAGCAGCTACCCAACAGCTCTGAGAACACAAACACAAACACACACACCACACACACACACACACACACACACACACACACACACACACACACACACACACACACACTATTCTAACTAACGAATGGATATTAGAGAATCTGAAGTCTGCTCAAACTCTGAACAAACAGATTCAGGAAAACCAGAACCTGATCCAAGGAGAGGGATGATGGATGATGGAATGATAATGGATGATGGAATATAGATGATGGATGGATGATGGATGATAGATGGATGATGGATGGATCATAGATGATGGATGGATGATGGATGATAGATTGATGATGGATGGATGGATGATGGATGATAGATGGATGATGGATGGATGATGGATGGATCATAGATGATGGATGGATGATGGATGATAGAATGATGATGGATGGATGATGGATGATGGATGGATCATAGAAGATTGATGGATGATGATGAATGATAGATGTATCAATGAGGATTGCTGGATGATGGATGGATGAGAGATGATTGAAGGATGATGGATGAGGGATGACTCATAGATGATTGATATAGATAGATGGATCATAGAGGATTGATGGATGATGGATGGATGGATGCGAGAGGATTGATGGGTGATATAGATAGATGGATCATAGAGGATTGCTGGATGGATGAGGGATGGTACATAGATGATTGATGGATGATGGATGATGATGGATCATAGATGATTGATGGATGATGGATGGATGAGAGATGATTGATGGATGAGATACGATGGATGGATCATGGAAGATTGATGGATGATAGATCATAGCTGATTGATGGATGATGGATGGATGATCGATCATATGGATGAGAGATGATGGATGGATGATGGATTGATCATAGATGATTGAAGGATGATGAATGATGGATGGATCATAGATGATTGATAGATGATGGATGATAGATGATGCATAGATGATTGATGGATGATGAATGGATCAGAGATGATTGATCGATGATGGATGATAGATGGTTGAGAGATGATGGATGAATGGCTGAATGATGGATGGAACATAGATGATTGATGGATGATGGATCATATTTTTTTATTTTTTTATTAGTCTATTTGACAGGGGCCATGCAAAACAAATACTTTCAGCCAGAGTTAGCTATAAGCTAATTTTCATCTGTGGTCCCTGGGCAGGAAGATGTTAACAAATGTACAATACAAACGATAAAAAAAACATACTAGCATTTAAAACAATACATAGACTACTCAACACAGTCCATCACTAATAACAACACATTTAAAATTACATTTCCTTGTCTCTAATTTGATGCATTCAGATGATCACATGATTGTTTTTCCTTGAGCCATAATTTCAGTGTACTTTTAAAAACACTGATGCTTGTACAGTCTCTAATGTGGGTAGGAATTGAGTTCCATTTTCCTGCTGCTCTGACTGAAAATGCAGACTGTCCAAATGCAGTCTTCCTACGTTTAGCTGAACAGTCCCCTCTTGCTGATGCCCTGGTCTCCCTAAAATTGTTCCTGCAGAGTAACACACATTGTTTAAGTGGTGGTGGGGCCTGATCATGAATTAATTTATACATCAGACACATATCTGCATAACAAAGAAAACTGTCAAAGGTCATTAAGTTATATTTCTTAATGATTTTACAGTGGTGGTACTTCCTTGGTTTTTTATCTACAGTTTTTAGTGATTGTTTGTAGAGGGTGTATAATGGTTTTAGAGTGGTTGCTCCAGCCTGAGACCAGCTCGTGGCACAATAAGACAAATGAGAAAAAATCATTGAGTGCATGTACAGTTTAGCAGCGGCTAAAGGTAACTGATGCCTGATGACATGTCTGAAGTTCATAAGGCTGGCTCTTACATTTCTGCAGACATTTTTTTCATGTTTCTTAAAATTTAGGTTGGATTCAATTGTTACACCCAGAAAATTGAAATGTTGAACAATCTGTATTACCTCTCTGTCTACAGTCATATCAGGTTGAGGTGTATTGTTTCCCCTGATAGAAAAATACATTCCTACAGTTTTGCTCACATTAAGCGTTAGACAATTGTGAGTGAGCCAATCTGAGACTTTGTTTAATGCTGCAGAGAGTTTGGATGCAGCTTGTTCTCTTGTTTTAGCATGGATATAGATAACTGTGTCATCTACATACATTTGGATCTGAACCTCTGGAAAGATCAGGGGCAGATCATTAATGTACAAACCATAGACTGTATAAAATATGGACGTAGTATCCGTGACGTCACCCATCTGTTCCTGAGAGTTGTTTTGAAGCCAATCGACGGCAGCAGCCATATTGGAAATGCGGAACTCAACCAGGCAGAGTGTGACGTAGTGTGAGCCTTTAGTTATTTCTGACTCCCGTCGCCTGGAGTCGTTAACGCCGACATGAATTACGATCTTTCTGAATCTATGTTTAGCCTTTGCCAGCAGTTTTAAATTTGCCTCGATGTCAACGGCTCTGGCCCCAGGAAGACATTTGACTAACACCGCTGGCCTTGCTAAGTTCACGTTTCTGACTATGGAGTCTCCAATGACCAGAGTGTTAGCCTTCTGAGGCTTTACAGTCTTAGCAGGTGTGTTGCTAAGTGGGGCAAATCTGTTAGGAACGTGAACCGGTTGGTTGTCTGACGTGGGATTCTTTAGCTTATGGCTATGCTTTCCCCCTCGCACCGTAACCCAGCCACTGCATCCCGGCTGCTCGGTATCTGCTAGGGGGGAAGCTAAGCTAACTGAGCTAGGTAGGCTAGGTTGCCCTGCACTGGCTACAGGGGACTGGTTAACTGCCTCTGCCTTGGTGCGGAGCCGTGACTCTAACTCACTAACCCTCGCCTCCAGGGCCATGAATCTGCTACACTTCCAGCATTTACCATTATCAGTAAAGGAGGACGACGTATAACTGAACATCTGGCACATCGTGCAGCACCGTACAGGAGAGGAGACAGACTGAGTGGCCATAGTGCACCGTGCTACCAGGCTGATGGCTACGCTAAGCCATGAGCTAATGGCTACGCTAAGCTACGAGCTAGGCTACGAGTACACAAATCACACTAAAGAGCTTTACTGGTCAAATAAAAGAGAGAGGGGGTGCTTGGTGAGGACTAACTTACGGTAGTGGAAGGGTAAGAAAATGTGAATTACAAGAAATTTAGAGTGAGAGCTGAGAGCTAACTGCAGCTACGTGCGACAGAGTGGAAGAGGAAAACGGAAGTGACGCAACACTCTCACCTGACATGCGTAGTAGGATCCCTGGATCTTCAGTATGTCTGTTAACTCTTTCACGATCATTAAATATCTGATGAGGATATTTTGAAATCTTAATAAAAACTAAAGTAGTTTGTATTCCCAAGAACTCCCTCTGTGTTTCAACAGCTGTGTAAACTCCACAAACACTGACACGTTTCGCTGAAGGTCTCCAGTTTACTGGGTCACTTTTAAAACCGTAACAACGGGGAGAGATGCATTCATGGTGGGCTGAGAGAAGACTACTGTTACAAGCTGTTAAATCAAGAGAATCACAGCTTCTTCTTTTGAAAAGTACACACACATACAAAAAAGATAGAACAATTCAAAACTAACGAAAGAAAGATAAATCAAGTGAATCACAGATGTGTGTGATGTTATTGTGGACGGCGGGCATAATAAAAACACACAACCAATCAGACACATTCAGCATTGAAGTCACAACCTAACTAGTTTTAACGTATGGTTTAGTGTGGACTGAAGATTTTCTACTTTATGAAATCTTCAAGGTAAATTGTATATGTATTGTTTTGTCATTCTAGGACCCTCAGCATTATAAGCTCATGGGCTACCAGCCTCTGTCAGCCTGGAAGGCATTTCATTCTTATATCCCTGCTACCTTTGCAAGACCACTTCGGAATGAAGCTCTGGTAACCATACAGATCCTAGACTACATCCAATATAAAATAAATGTCATCCTTCAATTATCTTTTTCTAATTCACTTCCATCTTCATTGCCCTTTCCTCTTTTAAATGCATTTCTTTTACTGTGTTGCAACATTTTAGAATTAGTTTGTGCCCAATGACTTTGGAGCCAAATCTCTCACAGATGAGGAGCTCAAAGCAGGGGATGAACTGCAGCTTGAAAATGAAGAGGAGGACGTGGTTGCATGGGATGATTCTGATCTCAACTTCAGTGCGCCTGATAATCTCTTCAGACATTCTCTGGAAAACCCACTCCGAATCTTTGTAAGGCTATTATTTATCCTTATTGATCATATATTCATTTTTGGTTTATAATCTCCTCAGAAAAGTTTGGAAACATTACTTTGGTCAATTATTTCCCTTTAATAATACCAACTGGTATGGTTTTATATATTTTTGTAAAGTCTGATCAGTCGCCTTTACATCGGTATAACTTGTAAGAATTGTGCTTTTGTGGAATGAGCAACACGGCAGAACTTGAGGGTAGCGCCCCCCAAAAAATGTGCCAAACCTCAGTAGCATGTGGAAGATCCATACACAGCCACAACAGCCTGGCACCTCCTCCTCATGCTGGTCACCATGCTGGTCACATTTGGCTGTTGGATGGCATCCCATTCAGGGCTACATAGTTGTGCAGTGGTTCCTTTCTGTGGGGAGTCCCTGTGGGTTCTCCCCGGGAACTTCCTCCCACAGTCCAAACACATGCTCACCAGGTTAATTGGTCACTCTAACTTGCCCGTTGGTGTCAGTGTGCGTTTCTATGCTGCGACCAAACGGTCACACGTTTTCCCTGTGATGGGTTGGCAACCTGTCAAGGGTGTAACTTGCCCTCTGCCAAATGTCTGCTGGGATAGGCTCCAGCCCCCCATGACCCCGAACAGGATAAGCGGTCATGATAGTGGATGGATGGATGGATGGATGGATGGATGGCATCTCATTCCTCATCCAGGAGTTGTTGAAGGTCAAGCAGCGCAATTATGTTGGTCACTCTGGCACGAAACAACACGTACAAGCTGATCCCATAAATGTTCAACAAGGTTGAAGTCAGGACTCAGGGCAGGCCATCCACCCCTCTTTAAAACAAATTCTGATGGTAGTCTCTGAGAAACCCCACACTGTGGGGTCCAGCGTTGTCATCTTGGAGGATGGAGTAAGGTCCCAAATTCTGGGGGTAGTCTCTGAGAAACCCCGCATTGTGGGGGCCAGCGTTGTCATCTTGGAGGATGGAGTTAGGTCCCAAATTCTGGAGGTAGTCTCTGAGAAACCCTGTGTTGTGGGGGCCAGCGTTGTCATCTTGGAGGATGGAGTTAGGTCCCAAATTCTGGAGGTAGTCTCTGAGAAACCCCGTGTTGTGGGGGCCAGCGTTGTCATATTGGAGGATGGAGTTAGGTCCTAAATTCTGGAGGTAGTCTCTGAGAAACCCCGTGATGTGGGGGCCAGCGTTGTCATATTGGAAGATGGAGTAAGGTCCCAAATTCTGAATGTACTCTGTGATGATCATGGCTCTGTGGGGACGAGCATTGTCATCTTGGAGAATGGAGTTAGGTCCTAAATTCTGGAGGTAATCTCTGAGAAACCCTGCATTGTGGGGGCCAGCGTGGTCATCTTGGAGGATGGGGTTAGATCCCAAATTCTGGAGGTACTTTGTGATGATCCTTGCTCTGTGGGGACGAGCGTTGTCATCTTGGAGGATGGAGCTAGGTCCCAAATTCTGGAGGTCCTCTTTGATGATCCTGGTTCTGTTGGGATGACAGTTGTCATCTTGGAGGATGGAGTTAGGTCCCAAATTCTGGAGGTACTTTGTGATGATCCTTGCTCTGTGGGGACGAGCGTTGTCATCTTGGAGGATGGAGTTAGGTCCCAAATTCTGGAGGTACTTTGTGATGATCCTGGCTCTGTGGGGACGAGCGTTGTCATCTTGGAGGATGGAGTTAGGTCCCAAATTCTGGAGGTACTTTGTGATGATCCTTGCTCTGTGGGGACGAGCGTTGTCATCTTGGGGGATGGAGTTAGGTCCCAAATTCTGGAGGCAGTCTCTGAGAAACATTGCTCTGTGGTGGCGATCGCTGTCATCTTGGAAGAGGGAGTTAGATCCCAAATTCTCGAGGTACTCTGTGACGATCCTGGCTCTATGGGTAGAGCATTGTCATCTTAGAGAATGGAGTAAGTGACTAATCAGGCTTTCCAAATAATCGACTGAAATAAAGTTTCCACATTTCATGGAGGACTTAACTTTGTATACATAATGAAGATATACGGCATAATGACTGTGTTTTAATTTAGTGTCTGTGTTTATCCCCCCATGTGAAGAACCCAGCTCCAGGCCTGCAGAATTATAAAACCTCTAAATACCTTGAGAGTGACCTTGATTTCCATCTCTGCCCCGTGCCAAGGTAATGACACAACAACCCGTCTTTAAGAAACTACACAAACACAAAAACAAATCTCTGTCCCAAAATTACAACCAGCACCAAAATATGAGAAACCAGAAATGATCAACCCCTTTGTGTTTGCAGGTATAAAATCCCTGAGAGAAAAATGTGTGACATCAGAAAACAAACATTTTTGGATCGTGAGGTAACTCCAATCAACTTTATTTACATAGCACCTTTCATACATACAAGCATACAGGCTAAAGTGCTTCACAAAAGAACTGCGAGACAGGAAACAACAGAAATTGGTAAAATGATCAAAAAGACTAAAACAAGAAGTTGAGCAGTGAGAACAGCTCCTGTTTTCTAGTACATATTTTGACACGACTTCTTGTTTCTTTGCCAAACAACAGGAATCAGTCCAAGTGCTGAAAACATGGAATAACTTCAGTCCAGATACCTTAAACTGTCTGTCCAACCGATCTGAACTCAACTGTGACTGTGTCCTACGCAGGTAAACCAGTGCCGATTTTAAGTGGAAAATATCAATCTGTGACAGTTACACTAGTTTCTCTGGATCTCTGCTGCTGTGGACGTGCCGGACTCCAGCTGCAACAGCCACCACTATCCGTCTCATCACTATCACCACTCCCTCTCTCTCTCTTATTCTCCTCTATCCCTCTTTCCAGACCCAACTCGGTCGAGCTTTAGATCATGGTATTTAGCAAGTTACAGTGGCAAGGACATACTTCCTTTAACAGGCAGAAACCTCCAGCAGGACCAGACTCATGTTAGACACACATCTGCTGAGACCTACTGTGTTGGTGAGAGGAATAGAGGGAGATGAAGAGAGAGAGAGATGATAGTGGGGAGACGGATAGTAGTAGTTGTAGCAGCTGGAGTCTGGCACGTCCACAGCAGCAGAGATCCAGAGGAACCTACGAGACAAGGGAGCTCAGGGACTCCAGAAAGGTCTAAGAAAAGAGAGAAGAGAGGGAGATGAGAAGAAAGACAAAGAGGAGAATAAATGGGGAAAGAATGACAGAAGGAAAGGACGGGATAAGAAAAGGAGAAATATGATGGAGAAACATAGAAAGAACAAAGGGAGAATGAAAGGAAAAAAGGAAGACAAGAAGATAGAGAAGTGAGGAAAGGAAGGAAATGAAGGAAAGAAAGAAAGGGAGGAATGAAAGGAAAAAAGAATGAGAGAAAGAAGGAAGGAATGAAAAAATGAAAGAAAGAAGGAAGACAGGAAAAGGGAATGAAAGAAAGAAAAGAAAGGAATGAAAGAAAAAATGAACGAAAGGAAGAAAGATGTAATGAATGGAAAAAGGAATGAAAGAAAGAAGGAAGGAATTAAAAAAATTAAAGAAAGAATGGAAGAAAGAAGAAAGGAATAAAAGAAAGAAAGAAGGAAGAAATGAAAGGAAAAAGGATTAAAAGAGAGAGAAAGAAAGAAGGAAAGAATGAAAGAAAGACTGAATGAATGGAAAAAGGAATGAAAGAAAGAAGGAAGGAATGAAAGGAAAAATGAATGGAGGAAAGAAAGAAAGAAAGAAAGAAAGAAAGAAAGAAAGAAAGAAAGAAAGAAAGAAAGAAAGAAAGAAAGAATGAAAAAGGAATGGAAGGAAAAATGAACAAGATCCAGAGGAACCTACGAGACAAGGGAGCTCAGGGACACCAGAAAGGTCTATGGTTAGTAACTTTAATGGGACAGGAAGAGTTAAAGTGAGAGACAGGCAGACAGAAGAGAGATTGGGAAAGACAGGATCCTAGGTTGTCAGCCTAAGCCTATAGCAGCATAACTAAGACCTGGTCCAAGCCTGATCCAGCTCTGACTATAAGCTTTATCAAAAAGGAAAGTTTGAAGCCTACTCTTAAAAGTAGAGAGGGTATCTGCCTCCCGGACACTGACTGGTAGATGATTCCAAAGGAGAGGGGCCTGATAACTGAAGGCTCTACCTCCCATACTAATTGTTGAGACTTTAGGTGTAACAGTTTCCTCCTCTTTGGTGTCTCCTGAAAAAATGTTGCCTTTGTCTCTCGATAGGTCTGTCGGCTGCAGCACAACACTACTTCAGGAAGCTCCTCCTCCCCCGATGGGCTCTCCTGGTGGTTCATGTCCACTAATGCACGAAGTGTACGCACAACATTAAGAGCTATTGATGATGTCATTGTCTTTTCGACGTCATTTCAAGATAGAAAGCTGCTTTCCTGCTTACATTGAGTTTTTCTTTCTCTGTAGGTGGAAAGGGTCCAGAGTCCAGTTAACACCAGAGATGGTGAGAGCAGAGTTCTTGTCTGGCAAAGCTCTGGTCTTGGGCTCCAACTTTACTAGAGAGATGACTCCCAGGTAGATCTACTGACGTTATGTTTGAACAAAATATTTCCAGTACAATAATGCTAAGTTGTCCTACAACAGGCACCAGGGGGAGCTTCAGAAAGGAGCCCGTCATGTGGAGATCTCCAGGGCGTAGCTCGGAGTTTAATCGAATGGGAAGAAGAGTAACGACCAGGCTGAAGCAACTTGTCGCAAGAAATCCCCCACTGTTCGAGGAGGATCGAGGCAAACAACCTCTACACACCCCCAGAAACACAAAACACAATAGGTGCTGCACACACAAATGCACACTACGTGATTGGTTGATTGACTGACTGACTGACTATGGTCGTCCTTGCCTATGATGATCACCTATGCATGTTTCTTAATTGTATGCCTTGCCACTTAAAATACAATGTGTTTTTTTTCTTCTAGGCCTCCATCAGAGACAAAAAACTACCAGTGAGCATACAACCATGGAGTTGAATAATTGGAGCTTTCTAACCACTTTTGAGGAGAACTATTGCTGTCAATGGAAATATGTCTGAAAATCACTTTTTTTTTACTGCTGATATAAAGTGCACTTCAAAAAGAACATGAGTTGTGTGTCTCCTGCTTTCTTTAACAAGGTTCTTGAATACCAATCAGTCCTTTGAATTTTGATTTGAATCGATAAACTACAGGACTGAGGTGAGCCGCCTGGTCTTGTGGTGCTGACACAACAATCTCTCTCTGAATGTGGAGAAGACGAAGGAGATTGTTGTGGACTTCAGGAGAACACGCACCAAGCATGCTCCTCTGACCATCAACGATGCTGCTGTGGAGAGGGTGGGCAGCACCAAGTTCCTGGGTGTGCACTTCACATACCCCTTTCCGACCAACAGGAACTGGGTTGAATCTCTGGGCTGGTGCTCGCACTGGTTCGGAGCTGGTTGAACTCACGAACCAACACAGTACCCGTTTGCCCACGGAAGAGGCTCATCATGACGTCATATTTATGTGACCACTTTCCCCAGCAGTGCTAGCGCGAACTTTCCCTCACAACAACAACGATGGTGAACAACAGCAGCTTGTCTCCTCTGCAGACCACTGCTTTGTCTTGGAATCCATTAGTCTCTTTTATTTTTTCGCTGCAGGACAATGCTGGAAACACTTTGACTTTTGTGTTTTTGATCACGGCAACTCTGCGCCCCGCCCCTCGCCCCTGACGTAAGCGGTTCGCGGTTCTAGACCAGCAAAGAGTTGGAGCCGCTCTGGGACTAGTTTTCCCGGCCAGGAGCCGGTTCACTCGCAGTCGAAACACGAAAAACCGGTTCTCAATTGAGAATTGGTCGAAAAGGGGTAACAGAAGACCTCACACCGCATCACTGACCAAGAAGGCACGTCAGCGCCTCTACTTTTTACGCAAGCTGAGGAAAGCTAGAGCCCCTGCCCCCATCAAACGTACCTTCTACAGAGGCACCATCCAGAGCATTCTCACCAGCAGCATCACTGTGTGGTACGGGGCCTGCACTGCGTCCTGCCGAACGAATCGCCAGTGCATCGTGAGAACAGCTGAGAAGATTGTTGGTGCCTCTCTCCCCTCCCTCCATGACATTTACCCGCCTCACCCGAAAAGCCCCTAGCAGGCGACCCCTCCCACCCGCCTCACAGCCTCTTCAGCCTGTTGCCATCAGGAAAGAGACTACGCAGTCTCCGGGCCAAAACCAGCAGAGTGAGGGACAGTTTTATCCACCAGGCAGTCAGGATGCTGAACTCTCTCCCTGTTTTACCCCCTCTTCCCATAGTGCCCCCTTCACAGACTTATCCCAGTCACTGATCCCCCCCAATCAACGCTGAGGTCTGTCATCCTCAGGACTGAAACGCACACACTTACTTTGATTTTAAATTGCACTATAACAAAGTTTTTGCACAGTTTTAAACTGTATTTTATTATTTTATTAGCTTACTTCTTACATTTTGCTAGCTTTCATATGTTTATCTGTTGTTGTCTTTGCTAGGGTCTGAGAGAGAAAGGTAATATCAAATCCTCAGTATGTCTGGTGCATACTGCAGTTTATTTGACAATAAAGAAGACTTTCAACTTTGAACAGTTTTCCACTGAGTCCTGCTTTTTGATCACAGACATTCATGCTGATGTGACAGAAACAGACTCATGATCAGCTGAAGAGTGTGTGTGTGTGTGTGTGTGTGTGTGGGGAGAAGGAGACTCTCGCTGCTACACAGATCTGTGTAAAAGGAAGTTTTTCCTCACCACTGTAACTAGCTAAATACTGCAATGCTCATGGTGGATTAAGGTGGGGTCAGACTGAGTCTTACCCTGTCTTGGTGTTGGGTCTCTGTTCATAATTTGACATAGAGTGGTCTAGACCTGCTCTGTTTGTAAAAGAGTCTTGAGATAACGTTTGTTGTGATTTGACGCTATACAAATAAAGATTGATTGATTGATTGAGATCACACCAGGGCTGGACAGGGACCAAAAAATGGCCCTGGCATTTTTGACCATTGCGGCCCACCATAATTATTTATACGATATGTGAAAGCACACGATATACCACAGGATATATGTGCACATTGTTTTGTTTCAAAAATTTAAATAAAGCACAGCAGCCTACATGGAAGAGAGTAACCATGTTAAAAAATGGATACGCTCTTTCACTACTCACAGACACTTTCATCTTGGGAGAGATGGACAGAGTGTCATCATTTCCATCTTGAAGTGAAAGTGGATGTCAAAGAAACACTGCTAGTGATGTCTTTTCGATGTTTAATGAAATATACTGTTTTAACAAATACACAATTAAGACCACAGTAAGACCATATATCCCTGTAAAATAAAGAGCTTCTCATCAAAGTGGCACCTTAAAGGATGAAAAACAGAGAGAGAGAGAGAGAGAGAGAGAGAGAGAGAGAGAGAGAGAGAGAGAGAGAGAGAGAGAGAGAGAGAGAGAGAGAGAGATGCAGAGACAGGCAGACAAAGGAAAGAAAGAGAGCAGGGATCAGTGAAGGTATAGTTTAAATAATGTTTAGGTGAACAGAGAGATAACAGCTTATTTTGTACTTACATATGCTGAGACAGAAGGTTACATGGACCTTGGTGCTCTGAGGGAGACAGAAAGCAGAGGTGAGGTCAGATATGCTAGATTCATCTGATACTGTCTCTTCTGTAATGAAAATAAGAGCTCTTTAATAAAGTCACAATGAAAGAAAAAGAACACATGTAAACTCCACATCAGGAGAAGGCAAACCTTCACTCCAAAGGGAGAGAAAGAGAGGACAAGTGGGTCAAGAGTGAGAATGAGACTATTTCAAAACATGTACATTGACAGTATTGGTGTCTTTAAAATAATGCAATAATAGATGGTTGCATTCATTACAGTCACTCTGTAAAAGTAGTAGGCTTTAGGACCATCCAGGTGGATGTCAGCAAGAACACATAACAACAGCATACAGTATAATAAACTTACACGACTGAAGAATGCCTGTGAAGTCCACACCAATGAAAGGCACATCCCTGGAACACCCCTGGGGGACAGGGGCTGCACCTGCTGCCGCAGTCCAGCTTGAGGTGGCGATGGCAAACATGGCAGTAAGTTTGGGACATTTTGCTGTCCACTTGTTTTTAGCTTTTTATCTTGCAGCTTTTCTGCACCCCCCTTGCGCTTTTGTTATTTATCCATTTCCACTCACTTCTCTCCAACTCCTGTCAGCTCTAATGGCAACATTTGATAACCTGGGTCAAGCAGGAGGGGAGGGGTGGGCCGAGGGAGGCTGAGAGATTTCATTGTTTTTTCATAAATCAACAAATGGCTCATCACTGTCGATAAAAATGATTTATAATATTGTAACGTCTGTCCGGACGCTGCAATGATGACGAGTGATTAGTGAACACAAGAGCTTTATTAACTGGTCTCTGTCGGCCGTGACCACGCCCACTAACAAAACCAAAATGATTAAATGAAAGAACTAACAACTTCTCCTGTGCTGTCTCTTGTCCTTCAAGCTCACACACACTCTCACTCACACACCTCAGCCCCTCACTCCTGCTGCACTGGGTGCCACTCACTGAAGCCTTCACTGACTGTCAACACTGTAGGAATTAGGAACATCTGCACTGAACACATTCAACAAACAGTAGCTGTTAAAATGTACTTTTTGGGTTAAATTATGACAGCCGGCCCAAAAGTGTGCGTCGGCCCACCGGGCATTGCTCGGTACGCCAGATGGCCTGTCCATGCCTGGATCACACACACACTGATGAACAGTAAGAGCTCAACCTAAACCCAGGATACAGAGGTCCAGTGAAGGAGGTTCTGAAGGTGTGGAGGTGGATCAGAGAGTCAGAGGAGACTCTGTAGAAGGACAGAGTGCCAGCAGGACAGTCCACATACACTGCTACTCTGTGAGAGTCAGAGGACCGGGAGAGAGGGAGGGCTTTTATTTTGTTATTGTGACGGACATAGTAACGTTCATCAGAGCAGAACAGACTCCAGGACGGATCATTAAATCCAAACAGACAGTCATAACTGTCTCCTTTCCTTCTGATTCCTCTGTAACTCACTGATATATTAACCCCTCCTCTACATTCAACCTCCCAGTAACAGAGACCAGTCAGACCATCTCTACACAGCAGCTGAGGATAGTAGTCAAATCTGTCTGGATGATCAGGATATGACTGATCCTCTCCCACACGTGTCACCTCCTTCTTGTCTTCAGACAGTCTGAGCTGTCTGTGTGCTGTGTTTGAATCCAGAGTGAGTTTACAGACATCTGATGGAGAGACAAAGACACAACACAGCAGCAGTTTATCATGAGACACACCTGAAGGCTTTATTCTTTGTTAGCTGACAGTCTGCTGTTTGGTCCTCATGAGTCAAACTGATTCCACACTTACACTTCTTCAGTCCAGGTTTTAACCTCTGCTCTCCACCATGGTCCACCCTGGAGGAAGAAACACAGTCAGAGTGATGTTCTGTCCAACATGAGTCCTACCTGCTGTTCAACATGAAGCAGTGTTCCTCAGTTTGTCCCTGTGACAGAGAAACAGACTGAAACTCCTCTGAGCCAGCTGTCTCCATCATTCTGTCTCTTTTTCTGACAGTGTTGAGATACTCAGAGAAAAAGAAGAAGAAGAAGTCAAAGATTCAAAAAGCAAAGGCTGGCTGTTGCTCTTTGGATCCATAAAGTCCAGATTCTGCTTCTCATGTCCTCTTTGAAATCAGTAAAGAGGATTCCTGCTGAACCTTTGTTCTGTCACTTTAAAGTAGTCGTCTCTTTGTATGTGTCAGGAGTCAAAATGACTCATCCTAAACATCCTGTCTTATGGTTTCAGAGTGATGAAGACAGAGCATGAGTTTTCCCTCAGACACCAAAGCCTCCTGATGATCAGGACAACTCAGACTACAAACAGAAACCAGACCACGTCCCAAACTGAAACTCCAGACCCCTGAGTATGGATTCTACATGTTCATGTAGAATCTGTAAATACAGATGATATTCAAAGTTAAAAGTGAACTAGTCTCTGCCTTCTTTATGTTCACACACAACATTAGTGGATGAACAGTCACATCGGAATTTTTCTGTTTATAACATTGACAGCTGACCTGAACAACTGTCAAGAACTAAGTCAACTACTCTAATAACGACCCCATGTGACCACCTTAGCACGCCAACCACTGTTAGAAGCTTATATTCTCTAGCTCCGCCCCCAGTCTGTTCAGAAGTGAAGAAGCCTTTCAGAGAAGACCTGAAACATCTTCAAGAGTTTCTACTGAGTCCAGTTGGCTTTTCGGTTCAAGCTTTGAATTTCTACAGAGTAGTTTATTTTGTGTTTGATAGTCTTCTGGTGGTCTTTGTCTGATTCAGGTCCAATCACTCCTCAGAAAATAATGAAACTAAACAAGATCTTTTTTGTGAAATGGGTTTTTTTCTTTTGCTCTTGCAGTGTTTGAGCTCTTGTTGTCTGGTCATACCTCAGTGTAACCAGTCTGCAGTGTGGATCCTCCAGTCCAGCAGACAGCAGCTGGACTCCTGAGTCTCCTGGATGATTGTAGCTCAGGTCCAGCTCTCTCAGGTGGGAGGGGTTGGACCTCAGAGCTGAGGCCAGAGAAGCACAGCCCCTCTCTGTGATCAGACATCCTGACAGTCTGGGGTAAGGAAAATAATCATGCAATAAGCAAAGTGTAAAGGTTTTGAACCCCCCCCCCCCCCCCCCCCCCCAAAAAAAAAACACTAACAGAAACCTGACAGTTTCCAGTTTTTCTGATCTTTCCTTACTTGTACTTTGAGAAAACTAAGAGTCATGTGGAGCTTTGTTGTTTGATGTCACTGACACTCACTAGGTCATCCCCTCTAACAGTGTAAGATTTTAATTTCAGCTGTATACTAACCTGAGAGTTTCCAGTTTACAATGTGGACTCTGCAGTCCAGCAGACAGAAGCTCCAGTCCTAAATCCTGCAGGTCGTTGTTACTCAGGTCCAGCTCCATCAGACTGGACGACTGTGAGCTGATGACTGAGGCCAGAGAAGCACAGCTCTTCTCTGACAGGTGACATCCAGTAAACCTTAAAAAACGTGCACATTTAACAGGTCTGTTGTAATTTCTTTACATAATTGAAAGCTGTACATGTTTTTGATTCAATATATACTTTTTTGTTTCAATTCTCTGAAATTGTTTTTGAATCAGACAGCCTCAATAATGACTGACTGAGTGTGTTGACTTTCCAACCTATCCTTACTGATTATTTGAGGAACCTAAGAGTTAAGTGGAGCATTATCTTTTAATGTCACTTACACTCATTGGGTTGTTGTCTATGACATCGTAAGATTTTAATTTCAGCTTTATACTGACCTAAGAGTTTCCAGGTTACAATGTGGACTCTTCAGTCCGGTAGACAATAGCTCCAGTCCTGAATCCTGCAGGTTGTTGTTACTCAGGTCCAGCTCTCTCAGACTGGAGGACTGTGAGCTGAGGACTGAGGCCAGAGAAGCACAGCTCCTCTCTGACAGGTTACATCCACTCAGCCTGAAGAAGAATTAGTGATTAGCACAGACACAGTGTTTCATCTGTCATGATCAACATGTTTTTAATCTCGCATGTATCCACCTACTGAGCTTTGTTGGAGGCTTTGATCACTGGCAGCAGCCTCAGAAGAGCCTCCTCTGAAGCAGAGTATGTCTTCAGGTCAAACACGTCCAGATCTTTCTCTGAGGACAGTAAGATGAAGACCAGAGCTGACCACTGAGCAGGAGACAGTTTCTTTGTGGAGAGACATCCTGATCTCAGGGACTGTTGGATCTGGTCCACCAGAGACCGGTCATTCAGTTCATTCAGACAGTGGAACAGGTTGATGCTTCTCTCTGCAGACAGATCCTCACTGATCTTCTTCTTGATGTACTGGACTGTTTTCTGATTGGTCTGTGAGCTACTTCCTGTCTGTGTCAGCAGACCTCCCAGGAGAGTCTGATTGGTCAGCAGTGAAAGACCCAGGAGGAAGCGCAGGAACAAGTCCAGGTGTCCGTTTGGACTCTGTGAGGCCTGGTCCACAGCACTCTGATGGAGACGGTTCAGTTCAGGTTTGCCTCCACAGATTCTAGAGATCCGGAACGTTGGTTCTTCTTCCATCAGGTTGAGTCCAGAGTTGGTGAAGATCAGATGGACATGAAGAGCAGCCAGAAACTCCTGAACACTCAGGTGGATGAAGCAGAACACCTGGTCCTGGTACAGTCCTCTCTCCTCTCTGAAGATCTGTGTGAACACTCCTGAGTACACTGAGGCTTCCTTGATCTTGATGCCACACTCTGTCAGGTCGGACTCATAGAAGATCAGGTTTCCTTTCTGCAGCTGATCAAAAGCCAGTTTTCCCAGAGACTGGATCATCTCCCTGCTCTCTGGGCTCCAGAGTGGATCAGTCTCAGATCCTCCATCATACTTGATGCTCTTCAGTTTGGACTGGACCACCAGGAAGTGGATGTACATCTGAGTCAGGGTCCTGGGCAGCCCTCCTCCCTCTCTGGTCTTCAGCACATCCTCCAGAACTGTAGCAGTGATCCAGCAGAAGACCGGGATGTGGCACATGATGTGGAGGCTTCGGGATGTCTTGATGTGGGAGATGAAACTGCTGGCCTGCTCCTGGTCTCTGGATCTCTTCCTGAAGAACTCCTCCTTCTGAGGGTCAGTGAACCCTCTGACCTCTGTCACCATGTCAACACACTCAGGAGGGATCTGATTGGCTGCTGCAGGTCGTGTGGTTATCCAGAGGCGAGCAGAGGGGAGCAGGTTCCCCCTGATGAGGTTTGTCAGCAGCACATCCACTGAGGTGGACTCTGTAGCATCAGTCAGGATCTGATTGTTGGTGAAGTCCAGAGGAAGTCGACACTCATCCAGACCGTCAAAGATGAACACAACCTGGAACTCTTCAAACCTGCAGAGTCCTGCTTCTCTGGTCTGAGTAAAGAAGTGATGAACAAGTTCCACCAAGCTGAACTTTCTCTCTCTCAGCACATTCAGCTCTCTGAAAGTGAAGGGGAATGTGAACTGGATGTCCTGGTGGTCTTTGTCTTCAGCCCAGTCCAGAGTGAACTTCTGTGTTAAGACTGTTTTCCCGATGCCAGCCACTCCCTTTGTCAGCACTGCTCTGATTGGTTGATCTCTTCCAGGTGGGCCTTTAAAGAGGTCTTCTTGTCTGATGGTGGTCTCTGGTCTGTGTGGCGTCCTGGATGCTGCTTCAATCTGTCTGACCTCATGTTCATCATTGACCTCTCCAGTCCCTCCCTCTGTGATGTAGAGCTCTGTGTAGATCTGGTTCAGAAGGGTTGGGTTTCCTGCTTTAGCGATCCCCTCAAACACACACTGGAACTTCTCCTTCAGGTCAGACTTCAGTTTACGTCTGCACTCTGCAGCAACAGTTCCTGAAAGAACAAAAGAGAAATGTGATGAATGATCTGAAGCTACAATCAGTCTGATGAATTTACACTTTCAGACATCAGGATGGATTTGATTTTCCTCCTCTCTGAAATCTCTTCATCAGCTGTGAACACTTTCTCACAGCTCATAGATGTGATACAAATGTGTGCATCATATTAACAGCAGAGTTTGAAATGTAAACCTCTCCCATGTTGTCTCCATTTCCTCTCTCCATCATGTTCAATGTGTTCAAATCCTCTTACTGCTCTGCAGACAGTCAGCCAGCTCCTCCTGCTTCATTCTCCTCAGGAAGTGCAGAGTGATCTCCAGAAAGGCCTCTCTGCTCCTCCTCTGCTCTTCATCCTCATCCTCCCTCTGACTCTCTAAGCATTCTGGGTAATCTGGACTCAGAGCTCTCTGGATCTCCTTCAGCTCGGTCTTTACAAAACTGATGATGTTCTCCTGGAGCAGCTGGAGCAGAACAAAACAGAACATCAGATCATCTGTGACAGACAGAGAGCCTGCTGGTCTGCAGAGTCCAGCATGGAGACTGGATCACAATGCTGCTTCAGGACTTAGTCTGTGGATGGTCCTGTCTTCTACAAATCAAGTTTCTCTGAAATGAACTTCCTGTTGGAGAAATCTCTTGGTGTGCTTTCATCCAGAAAAAGTCTGCAGTGACTTTAGACCTGATGTGTTTTTTAGAATGAAGCTGAAAGCAGCAGCTGTCATTAACATGAAGCAAAGTGTTTCTGTTGTTTAGACCTCAAACTTGACTCACTTTGTGAACTCTGCTGCCAAAGTCTGAGCCTGTGTGAGAGCAGCATGACCTCTGACCTCTGACTGTGTGCAGCTCAGAAATGTAAGGCTTCATTCAATCAGTCAAACACTGAGTGTGAAGAGAATTCAGGCAGAGATGATGTCTGCAGTGTGATCAGGAAACAGAAACATCCAAACAGAATGAGTGTGTGCTCTGATTCTCAGGAGGAGCTGTGTTTGTACATTTACTCACCATCAATATGGAGTCCAGCTGTGTTTGATGCTGCTGGGCAGACTGACCAATGGGAGCCTCTGAACTCTGACCTCTGTGGAACAAATATAACATCATGTAGTGTATATGATATAATGACACACAGTGTTGATGTGATAGATTCTATGTAGTGATCCTGGTAGAAACACTGCTGGACCCTCCTACAAACACAGGACACACATGAAGACACTACATGCTGAGTACAGTTCTTTCTGCCTCCAATCCTGTTCACTGCTGTTGATCCTGATAGAAACACAACCAGTGACTAATGTTCACCTTCACAGAGAAAACACCAACCACAGTTACAAATGTTACACACACAACAACAGGAACTTTGAGAGGCTTACCTTTCAGCAGCACTCATCTCTACAGATTTGAAGTTAATACCTCGAACCATAGAGTCGTCACTCTTTAAGGACACACAGCTGGGTCCAGGTCCAGGAGAGTCTGATCTCTGATGTTGGACTCTAACAGAATCACAAACACTGATGAACAAACATGAACTCTGAAAATCTTCCAGGTTTGAGTGCTGCTGAAATTTACTACAAACTTTTCTAATGTTTGATTCTGATAAAAACACTGTGATCAATTCTTACTTTGGACGAACAGACTGTCGGCCATCTTTGAAGTCCTCAAGTAGACCCTTTGACCAATCACTCTTTAAGGACACACAGCTTGGCTCAGGTCCAGGTCCAGCAGAGTCTGGTCCATGCTGCTGCTCTGGGCTTCAACACACAAACACACACACACACACACACACACACACACACACACACACACACACACACACACACACACACACACACACACACACACACACACACACGCACACACACAGTGATGTGAGTGCTGAGCTCTGACATGGAGCAGAGTCATGGACAGGTAGAGATCCTCCTCTCACCTCTGAGCTTCATGTTCCCCACACAGAGTGCTTTTAGAGGGAGGGGCTCCCTCCTCTCCGTCCTCACACTGATTCATAGCAGAGCCTCCACCTTCACACAAACACAACAACATGTTCATCATTACAACAAGCTTTACACCACAGGACACACATTAGTTCTCATTGCTCTCAGTAACATGACACAGATATTCAGGACTGACACAAACCTTGTTGGAGCCCCAAATAGGACCTGATGAGCCCAAACACAGCCCCCACACTCTCCCATAAACACACTATGGAGACCACTTAGATGGAAGCACAGGTCCTAGCAACCTGCTGGGCATTGCTGCCTGCCGCACTTCACCAGAGCCACATGACCAAAATTCACTATGTGTAGCATTAGTATTACTATAAGTTTCACTACTACAATAATTATTTTTGATATTGATTTTTTATTCATCGCCTTTATTTCAATTAATTTTGTATAATAATAATAATAATTATTATTATTTCTGTAATTCTGCTTTGCGCTCACTTCTGACGCCCTCCCCATCACCCTCTGTTCACCTTTAAAATGAAAATGGAGAGAAATTCAATATTAATAATAACAATGTTAAAGATAATAAACTTTGAGAAATACAAATATAATTGACTATATAGATGATAAACTGATTAAATCTCAGCCCCCTCCCATCAGGTCTGGGGGTTGTCCTAGAGGGATGAGAATCTGTGGGGAGGTGTCCCAATCAGCCAGCAAACTCTGCAGGGTCTGGGGGCGACTGATATTGGGTAACGACCGCATCATCATATTATTATTACTGTCATTGATAGATATATATATACTCTCACACACACACACACACACACACACACACACACACACACACACACACGCAAACGCACACATACACACGCACACACACACACCAACGCACACACAGTTTATTGTTTATTTGGACCCCAAGGTACTTGTATGATTCCACCCTCTCCACTTCCACGGGAGGAATGACAGAGCAGATTGTTCTTCCTGAGGAGACTCAGGTCCTTCAGTGTCTGCAGCAGGCTTCTGAAGACATTCTACCAGTCTGAGGTGGCCAGTGCTCTCTTCTTTGCTGTGGCGTGCTGGGGTGGAGGCATCAAGACGGGTGAGGCCAGCAAGCTCAACAAGCTGGTAAAGAAGGCCCGCTCTGTGGTTGGCCTAGAACTGGACAGTCTGGAGTCAGCCTGGATAACCCCTCTCACCCTCTCCATGATGAGCTGTGGCTGATGGGGAGCTCGTTCAGTCAGCGCATCATTCCACCACTGTGCAAGACTGAACGCTTCAGGCGCTCCTTTGTGCCCACCGCACAGCAGTAACGGAGGCCACAGACTGCACCACGCTGACCACTGACCTTATTTTATTTTATTTTACTTATTGAAACTTCTTCTTGATTGTACTTATGTCTGGGTTGCTGTAACAACTGAATTCCCCCCGGGGGATCAATAAAGTAATATCTTATCTTATCTTTTCTTACACACACACACACACACACACACACACACACACACACACACACACACACACACACACACAGCCTTCCTCAACACTCATTATTCCAGTCCGTTGTTAGACATTTGAGGGAGCTTCAACGTGTACCAAACATGTTGATGAAAATGCTGGCAGGGAAAGAGTTAATAAATCAAAGCACCTGAGCCAAGTGGATCCAGACTGTCAGACCGGTTCACACACTCCCTGTATTTCTCACTGATGGTGTGACTCAGATTACAATCAAACTGCTGCTGACTCTACTCCACAAACACAAACTATAGAACAGGTCAATCTTTGTCAAATCACTGCTCTTTAACTCAGACAGAAACTCTACAACATATTTCAAACAGCCAATCAGCATTCAGAAACATTCCTCCAATCAAACAGTGATCCAGCAGCGTG
Organism: Notolabrus celidotus; assembly: GCF_009762535.1. Lineage (NCBI taxonomy): Eukaryota > Metazoa > Chordata > Actinopteri > Labriformes > Labridae > Notolabrus > Notolabrus celidotus. The sequence goes on along the minus strand of NC_048285.1, from coordinate 203,994 downwards.
TGAGCACAGTGATCCTGATCATCAAACATGTAGAGATTTCTCTGGAAGGATTCTCACCTGTTGAAGTGAGTTCAGGTCAGCTAACAGACACTTTCCACCTTCATGTGTGGAGAGAAGAAGCTGCTGGTTTGTCCCTCGTCAGTCCTGGTGTGTGTGTGTGTGTGTGTGCGTTTGATCTGAGGACGCCGTCCACACCCTCATACCTTCAGAGTGACGTCACTCTAACCTGTGTTAGAAACCCAGTCAGTGTCAGGTTACACACTGATCACATGATGTAGTTCTACTATCTGACCTCTAGATGGTGCTGACTAACCTTCATATGAAACAAACAGCAGCACTGACAGATGTGATGAAGCAGCAGTGAGGATCACACTGAGTGCATCTCAAAGCTCTTCACTGCAGTCTCCTCTCTCCTTTGTCCTCACTCCTCTGTCCTCACTCCTCTGTCCTCACTCCTCTGTCTTCACTCCTCTCTCCTCTCTCCTATATTTTCTAATGGTTGTAACTGTTCCTCATGCTCTTTTGGTCAGTTTCAAACTCTGTAATATCAGTGTATGTATCAGTAATAATATCAGCATATGTTAAATAATTTGATACATCAGTTTTTGAGACCTCTACATCATCAGTGTGATATGTTCTATGTATACAATCAGATACATGCAGTGCATAGATAATCCACCAGGTGTGAGTAATTCATGCACCAGAAGGACGTCACTTGAGACATCCAAAATGTCAGCTGTGGATCAGAGACCCACTCCAGGTTTTTCAGGGATATTTTTACCAACTTTGAAAAAGTTGGATGAAAAAAACTTTCAAATTGTTCCTGAAACTTCAAGAGGAATAGTTACTGGATTGATGCAATGTTAAACTAATTACTATTTCATTACCTTATTTATAGTCAAACCATGTTGAAAATGTGTGTATCAAAATGAATACAGCAGGTATATGAGGACATTTATTTGGAGATCTGTCAATCATCATTTAATTAAGTTTCAGACATTATGAATTCCATAAAGCAACATACAGTCTTTTATTATTTAAGAACATGTTTAAATGACATAATGAGGTATATTTAGAGGAGAAATTGAGATATTTATTATGTATATTGTATTTTTATATATGTAACCTGCTGTATCATGATGATTGATGACTGGTTGAATGTTGCCATGGCTCCCTAGTGAATAATTATCTTCTGCTCATTCATTTCTACTAAATACTGAACAATTCAGAGAAGAAATATACAATACATTTGTTTTTTTTTGTTGTGTAGCAGACACAGAATGTGTATGACGTTGTGTGACGACCCCTCCACACCACTAGGTGTGTCTATGTGGCTGTTTGTGTCTTTCGGGTCTGGGTCGTCACGGGGATGGGCTGCACCTGGGCTGGTGTGGCCCATGAAAAAAAACTCTTCCAGTGGGTGTGGGGCTCTCTCAATGCTCGGGCACACCTCGGCTCTCATCCCGTGGGGGCATTGCGGCGCAGCGCGGCACAGCGCTCCTGTTTGTTTTTGATGCATTTTAACTTGCATCCCAAAGCTCTAAACGCTGCTGGAGGAGAGAGGAGAGAGGAGAGAGGAGACTGATCGGAGGAGGGATAATCAAGGAAACACGAGAGCAGAGGGAAGTATGAACAGAAGCATAGCAACGAACCAAAGCATACATCCAAATCAACAAAAGCATGGTTTCACCAGAAGAAGATTAGAGTTTTGGAATGGCCCAGCCAGAGTCCAGACCTGAATCCAGTTGAATATCTGTGGGGTGGTCTGAAGAGGGCTGTGCACAGGAGATGCCCTCACTATCTGATGGATTTGGAGCTTTTTTGTAAAGAAGAATGGGCAAATATCAACACGTCAAGATGTGCCATGCTAATAGACTCCTACATAAAAACAAAAACAGAGTGCTGTAATAAAATCAAAAGGTGCTTCAACAAAGTATTAGTTAAAGGGTGTGTACACTTATACAACCACATTATTTTATATTTTTTATTCTTCCCCCTAAAAGATTACATTTTTTTTCAGTTGAATTGTTCATGTTATAGGTCACATTACAGGTGGAAAAAGTCCTGGCATGATTTATCTTGGTCTCAATTTTTTACATCACAAAACCTGACATTTTAACAGAACAAAAAAAACCCAGTTGGTTTATTTTTCATTAATTATTCAATCATACCAGTTGGTTCAACATTTTTAAAAAACAGCATTTACACTTTTAATTTCACAGTTTAAATATGCATATTTAGGAAAAGTGGTTTGATAAGATGTGTCATCTTAGTGTCAACTAGAGTTCACTCTCATCAGTGTTTATATGATGAATACATATTTACAGTAATGTTCTGGAGATAGTATTGAATGATCCACCTTCTGAATATTATTTATCTGCTAAAACAAAACTTAACTCATGTTACATTTTGAGAGCAGGACCTTTTCCTGCAGAAATGGCTGTTACACTGTTGTATTTGTATTTGATTAAACAATCCAAGGACCTCCTCCATCTCTAATGAACATTTTAAGTGAAGTACACAAAGTGAATGATGAAAAATTGAGGTTTTTATTGAATATAATTTTACCCTCCTTGATATTTTGGCTTTACTCCCATCACTTCTGATACGACTTGTACTCATGCAACTTGTCCCGGACTCCCACTGTACATATCTGACTCACTGCAAACAAAATCTACCCACGGGTACAAATACCGTTACCTTAACTTTGAACCTTGAAGCTTGTGCCAACTATACAACAGTGGGGAAAGCAGGCCCACAGTTATATAGTTGTGGTCAGGGGCAGGTTGGATCAGGTTAAGTGTGAGGGGTTTCCCTTATAAAAGTCTGGCTGACGAACAACCTTGTTTCAACAAGCACGATGGCAAAGCTGGGAATATTGGTGGCTGTTGCTGTGTTTCTGGAGACGGTCTCTGCGGTTTCTGTGAGTGTCCTAAAAGTCTATTTTTTTATTGCATCCACTGTAAAGTTCTCTGTTTCGTGTCTTAGATATAACGTTCATTATACCAGTAATATTCTGCAGTTCTCTTATCCAAGACTGTACATTCGTATACATTTCCAACAGATGTCACAGTCTACCACATTGAGTAGATCTCTGTTTCATTGTACTTTATTATTTATCTGTATCCCTGTAGCTAGGTGTTGTGAACACAGAGGGAGGGATGGTGGAGGGCGAGAGCATTCCTCTTGGGCCCTTCCGTCACATCGACGTCTTCAGAGGGATTCCCTTTGCTGACAACCCTGGAAGGTTTCAGAAACCACAGCGTCATCCCGGCTGGGAAGGTGGGTGGACTGACTCAACTTCTCACCTTTTGATCATTCATTCACAGAGGTGTCAAAAGTATTCACATTCATTTCTCAAGTAGAAGTAGGGGAGAACGGGGTTGGTTGTCACTTTTTACTTTTTTGATGATTGCTCATCATCAAAACATCTTTCAACAGTCATTCCTACATTAAATTGAAGCTTAAGGTGTTGGCTTGAAATGTGCATCCCTCTCATTTTCCAACTCATTGTAACAAAGAGGCAATTCATTATCAAAGACACTCTGACACATTGTGACAACCAACCCCATCACAGGGATGGTTGTCACACACTATGGGGTTGGTTGTCACACACTATGGGGTTGGTTGTCACAATGGTATTTCAATGGGAAAAATCTTTTAAAAAAGGCAAGAAGGCAGAGCTAAATTTGAAAGTGTAACCCTCCTGTTATGTTCGTTTCTCAGGAACAGCAATAATGTTCCTAGGTCAATTTGACCCGGGGCATATTCAATTATCCACAAGTTTCAGAACCCCAAAAAATCCCAATACACATTTTTTTAAATCAAATTTTTAACTCCATTACTAACCATTTAAATCAAGACTAGGTCCAGTGGTGTTCTTTAATTCTCAAAGATCATGATTCAATGAGGATAACTCACTCGTTTTTCATTTAAATTAATGTTAAAACTCTTTTTAATGTACATTGGAAATTTCAATACAATAATTTTACCTGACAGATTTTTGTACATTTTATTTTACATTTTTAATTTTTTGTGAAGTAATGTTGATAAATTAACATTACTAATTTAGCTGGTTTGGAAGGCATATATTGCCTAAAATAGACTTTAAAAAGGGTCAATGTGACCCGCAACATAACAGGAGGGTTAATTGCACTGACAAGTGATAGGCCTACTGTTACAGGTTCAAATAATTGCTAAAGCCTGAATGAAAACAAGTGAATAAAAACAAGAGTAACAAGGTTATTTTAAAAATGTAAGGAGTAGAAATAATCGTCTGAAAAACAATTACTCTAGTAAAGTATAGATACCCCAAATTTCTACTTAAGTATGGTAACAAGGTATTTGTACTTCGTTACTTGACATCTCTGTTCATTCATGACAAATAATTTAAATAATCCACACCACAAAGATTAATGGTCTTCCACAAATCATGGCAGTTCATTGTATTGACTGAAAGTTCAATTTTTGGATGGAGAGGTAAACAAGCTTTTAGCCTAAAATGTTTTGTGTCATGAAGACATCAACCTGTAGTTCAGTCTGGTATTTTTAAAGTCTTATACTCAGTATATAATGTGTTACAATGATGTTTCAGCTCTACAAAATGCAGTGTGTGTATGGTTTATGTGCAGAGATTTGTGGTAGTGTTTCATTTAAGCTACATTTCTTGACACTATCCCTTCTCATGATTTTGATACAACGTTGAAGTCAGGTTGCAGACTAGTAAGATGAAATATGGTAGGATTTATGACTTAAAGTAAGAAGTATGGTATATTTTAAAAGCCTGACTTCCTTTGAAGTTTAGTAACACACATGAGTTATGTCACGTTTGTATATTCATTACATAATGTTGATATGGCTGACTCAACCTTGGAGCACATGGTCCAAACAGATGACTGAGGGGGACCCAAATATTTGTATTTCGAAGAGGAGGGCATCAGACCAAGCCGTCATGTTGACAAGCTGGGAGTTGGAACATTTGTTTAAACTCTTGACTGATTGATAGCAGTGTTGTACTTATCTTCAGCTATTCCACTCCCACACTGGAAATGTGTGTTTCTTGTCAGGTGTTCTGAAGGCCACTGAGTACAAGCCCAGATGTCTTCAGTTGAACACCCTCATGGTCGACACCAGTGGCAGTGAGGACTGCCTTTACCTCAACATCTGGGTTCCTCATAACAGTTCAGGTAAAGACCACAAGAAGCCTACAGAGCGACTCCCAGTTTAGATCTGAGCTTCAGCAAGATTCAATCATGTTTGTTTTTCAGTATCCAAAGATTTAGCGGTCATGATCTGGATTTTTGGAGGAGGCTTCCAGATTGGTGGCTCCATGGGTGAGCACTTCCTGGAAGACTATTTGTATGATGGGCATGAGATAGCAGACAGAGGAGATGTCATTGTGGTGACACTGGGATACCGTGTGGGAACTCTGGGCTTCCTGAGCACTGGGGACTCTGACTTACCTGGTGGGTGCTGGTTTAGTTTCTCACACCTTTCAACAAATTATACAGAGCCTTAAAGATGTTATCCTCCCTGCTGATGTTCCTCTGCATTAGTAATCTCTTCTGTGATTCCTCAAAAGGAAACTATGGTCTGTGGGACCAGCAGGCTGCCATCGCCTGGGTGAACAGGAACATCCGCTCTTTTGGAGGAGACCCTGAGACCATCACTCTCTTTGGAGAGTCTGCAGGTGGAGCTAGTGTCAGCATGCATGTGAGGAACTCTTTTTCTGGAAGTCTTCATTAATGTGGTAAAGGATAAATAATATGAAAATGAAACATATTCACTACACACCTGTCTTTTCTAAAATAATTTTGCAATATCAAAAAAGAATTAGTACTGTGCTATATTTGGATCAAGTTCAAGTTCAAGGTTTCTTTATATCCCCGGGGGGCAATTTGTCTTTCAGTCAGCAGTGACATAAACAAAACAGTACAACAAGTCACATAAAAAAGAGGGTCAGCCACGATGGACCAGGCCTTGCTGAGGGTCTTGGCTCGGTGAAGGCTTGACATGTCAGGCAGGGGTGTGCCTGCAACCCTGCTGCATATCTTCACTATAGCCTGCAGTCTATTTGAATTTTTTAGACTTGTTGACCCATACCAGGACACAATTGCAAAGGTTAAGAGCGATTCAATAAAACAGGAATAGAACATCTTCATAAAAGTTGTGTCGACATTAAAACCCCTGAGCTTCCGATAAAAGTAAATTCTTTGGTGGGCCTTTGTACAGACAGCGTCGACCTGATGCTCAAATGTCAGTTTGGAGGAAGATATTGGAAGATATTTGTGCCTGTTCACAATGTCCACTTCTAGATCATCAATAAAAACGGGAGAAGGCAGTGGGGGTCTTCTTAAATTCAATGACAAGCTCCTTTGTCTTCCCAGAGTTTATCCTCAGAACCATTGTATAAATTCTGCCACCACAGGGCCATGGTCCGGGCTGTTATTGTCGAGCAGGGAGACAATCACAGAATTGTCAGCAAACTTGACGATGTGGTGTCCTGTATGTTTGCTCTGACTGAATTGTTTGTGTATAAAACAAATGAAAGCAGAGATTAAACACAACCCTGAGGTGAACCGGTGGATGACAAAAGAACATCTGATAAAACAACATTGACCCTGACCTGTTGTGGTCTAACAGTTAAAAAATCCAGATGAGACCAGGATTGATGTTATGAGTGCTAAAAATGTGTGTCTGGATACAGTTAAAAGAAGATGATCAAAAGAATTCACCCCCCTCAAGGTGTGACACAGTACAATTTAGGAAAGTGCTTAGTGCATCCTCAACGCCCCTGTGTGCCCTATAGCCAAATTGCAGTGGGTCCAGGTCTGCCTCGACATCATCCATAAGTTGGTCCTTCATAATGCGCTCCAATGTTTTCATGACCAGGGAGGTGAGTGCCACAGGTCTGAAGTCATTCAAGGAAGACAGGCTTTAGGGACAATAATTGAATTCTTCCACATATTTGGGACACGGTGGAGATCAAGGGACATTGAAAATATGAAACAGAAGATGTTGGAGAGGTTAAAATCGGACATGCCATTGAAGTTAATTGCACATTTGTTGGTCTGCATCCCCATCATGCACTTTACACTGTCCCAAGCAGGACGAGACTTTCCAGCCCTGAACATGCTCTCCATTGTATCCTTATAAAGAGCATAATCTTAATCCAAAAGTGCTCCGAGCGGACTTTAGCAGTAAAAGTAAAGAAGCAACAGAGGATTTTTCCAACAAGCAGCACAAACACCAAGACCCTTTGCTGTAAGGTTTAAGCTCGGTATCAGCACTCATGAATCTCCTCTGGTGCAGTCGAATGTCTTTTTTAGAATTAATTTTTGGAGAAATAAATACCTTTTATGTTTTCTGTGTACCTGCAGACTCTCACTCCTTACAACAAAGGGCTGTTCAAGAGAGCCGTGTCCCAGAGCGGGGTCGCTCTTGCTCCCTGGGCTATCACCAAAGACCCCCGCAGGTTTGCTGAGGAGGTACATAAACAGTCTCTCTGACTTGTTATTATTTTCTTTCAAACCTTTTAAGGTGTTTTTTTTATATCCATCAGAATCTTCATATGTTCATATGATTGAAGAAGTTAAAGATTATTTGAACTCCCACACCAGATTGCTCTGAAGGTCAACTGCCCCACCAATGATTCTATGGCTGCCTGTCTGAAGATGGCTGATCCTGTGAAACTTACCTTAGCTGGCAGTATCAATATAACCAGTTCACCTGACAGTAAGAACCACATTTCACACTAACAAGTTCACCTGTTTATTGTAAACACATGTATACTGCTGTAGGAAGAACCTGAGTGAAGCCTCTCAATTTCTCACTATTTACAGTGAAACTGAGACTCCCTGCTGTTCTAGGGGATGTAAAGAGTCATGAGATTTTGCAGAGAAGGAAATTTCACTTGACTTTTGATCTGAACTCATGGTCTCTTCTCAAGTTGCTAATTGGACTATACACTGTACCACAGACCAAAACCTTTACTTGAAACCAGGCTTTAAACACGTTTATTTTTCTGTAAAGATCGGCTCCTCTGCATTGTTTTCATTTCTCAAGACCGAAGGTTGCCACTTGCCTTTCTCTTGCAGCTTTGCAGTTGCCACACCTTTGAATATAAATGAGACAAGCGTCTAACCTTTGTCTTAACTATTATCACTACTATTTATGAATTAAATTACTCTAATTCTGTTATCAGTTTAGAGATGATCTCATCAGCTCTACTGTCGTTGCCTGGTTTACGAGACTGGGTGTTGATCTACTTTTCCCAATCAGAGATGGTTGAGGTCCAGTAGCTCCTCAGACTGCTCTCACATCTGTGCCTGCTAACTGTCATTGTTCTAGACTCCCAGGATCAGGTTGAGATGGACGAGTAACATCTTGCCGCAATATTTTCCTATTTAAAAAGCTAATAAAAACTAATGTTTTTACCACAGTGTCAACAGAGCAGAGGTGAAATGAACCAGGACTCATTTCTGCGGATTGATTTAAAGTGACATGTGTGATCAGGTTGTCCCTCGTGTCACTTGCGCCATTAAAATTTAATCACCCTTGTTATGGGGTTTTGACTAATCAGAAACATGCATGCAGTGCAGCTAGCTAATAAGTTAAGCTAACACAATTAAGCATAATGATTGCATTCTCCTCCACCAGACCCCATTGTGAACAACCTGGTCCTCTGTCCTGTGGTCGATGGTGACTTCTTGCCTGATGAGCCGAGTAAACTGTTCCACAATGCTGCTGAAATCGACTACATCGCTGGAGCGAACAACATGGACGGTCACATCTTCACTTCTCTTGATGTTCCCTCAATCAACTTCAATGTGTTTGACACACCTGCGTGAGTACAATGAATCCATAAACAAAGGACCAACCTTCTTCTGACATAAGTGGTGTTATTAACTTGTGTCTGGGTGAAGGGATTGTAATCAGACTTCAATCTCAAACCTTTACTGATTGCAGCGAGGACGTGAAGAGGCTCCTGGCTTCATACACTAAGGAAGGCGGCGAGGCCGCTTTAACTGAGGCCTACTCCTTATACACCCAGAACTGGGGATCAAATCCCAGCCAGGAGACCATCAAGAAAACCATTGTGGATATTGGAACAGACTACCTCTTCCTGGTTCCTACTCAGGCTGCCCTCAAGCTTCATACTGCCAACGCCACGTGAGGATTACATTTTGCTGTAAAAGTTACTAAACAATAACATCAGGTCATTTGTGAGCCCTTTGGTTATCTTGGTTATCTTGCCAAAGATAAAATCTTTGATGCAAACTTAATTAATTGTGTATAATGTTTGCATCAAACAGCTCGTACATCTGCACCTCAAGGACAAGTGACACTCCTTTGAGGACAGCAAGGTTCAGATCCTGGACAGAGAAGAGTATTGCTATGAAAGAGGGGTCAAGGAAGCCATCTATGTTCAGCTTGAACACCCTTCTCTTAACAGAGGTGGTGGACTAAGACACCATTTGTCTCCTACATACAATGCTGTTTTGAATTCTCTGTCAAAACAAGTAAGACCATACTCACACCAGAGACCATGTGACTCCAACGACTGTCAGGAACTAGGTTAACAATTGTCAGGAGGTACAGAACGACTGTCAGGAACTAGACCAACGAGGACCCTTTGTGACTCCTGGACACACCCACTACTGTTAGTGGCTTATATCTTTGAGCTCTTCCCCAGTCTGGTCAGAACTGAAGAAGCCTTTTGAAGGAGAGGTGAAACATCTTCAAGAATTTCTACCAGTCCAGTTGCCTTACAGATCAAGCTTTGGGTGCGCTGCTGAAGGTTTTGAATTGTTACTACAATTAAACAAGCTACATGGGCTCTTTTGTTTTTTACTTGAGTGCTATGAGTTTCTTGATCTCTTTAAAGTTTTTCATTTCAGATCAATTTTCTTCCATGTCTTACCAAAGGACTGGTCGTACCTACTCCTACGTCTTCTCTCAGCCCAGCCGTCTGAGTGGCGTCACCTTCCCCAGCTGGATGGGAGCAGACCACGCTGATGACGTGTCGTACGTGTTCGGAAAGCCTTTCACCACTATCATCGGCTACGTGCAAAGCCACCGCGACGTCTCCCGCTACATGATGAACTACTGGACTAACTTTGCCAAAACTGGGTATAACTCGGACACATGACACAAGAGCACCACAGAAATACACAAACAAACTGAAAGACACATGAAAGTGGAAAACTGAAACTGCTTCAATTCATGTATTTCCCTCTGGTTATGTCCACAGAGACCCAAACAAAGGAGAAAGTGTGCCCACTACCTGGCCTGAGTTCCCCAGCCCTGGACACAAGTACCTGGAGATCAATTCTGATATGGACGAGGACTATGTGAGACAGGAGCTTCGATTACCTTTTGTTAATTTCTGGACCGTTGTCCTCCCCAAACTCTCTGAAGCCAATTTTGAACAAAAAGCTTCTGCCAACGCCTCTGTGCCTGAGGAAACCTTGTGAGCATCAGTAAAGGTTCCTTAGAAATAAATTGATGAATATAACAAACAATTTCCTCTGGATTTTTTCAAGATTCTCTTTCTTTAAGGCTCAGCAGTAATAACTGAGGCCACAGCTAACTAACTGTTTGGTTTGGGGCTTGTTCTGTGTGTGCATTATTAGTGGTGCAGTGGAGTGTTTAAACTTACCCATAAACTAAACTCTAGACAATAAAAGGTATGATGATATGGATATATTCTGTTAGCTTTTTATGTGGCTAGCATTCCCATGTTTACACAAACAAATTGTAGTGGTGGAATTGTTTGCTGAATGAAAACATGAATCAAATAACTTTCTTTGATCTGTTACTTTGGACCAACAGTCTCAACTCCAACCAGCTCCTGGTAATCAAAAACACCAGAAAAACTACACTTTGATAAGTTCTCCAAAATAAAATTCAAATTAATGGCCTCAGTTATATGATGTTTTTTAATTTGGAATTCATTATTCAGAATTAAATCATTCCAAATTAAAGTATTCTCCTTCATGTTTACATGGAAATAGTAATTCCAAATTCAGGTTTACATGGAAATCAATTCGGCTTAAGGTCTGGGGGTTGGGAAGGGTTCTGATTGGACAGGGGCAGGCATCACGTATTTACGTCTACCAGAAGAAAACAGACTCCAGTTCCTGCTTCTTTTATTCTCGGTTACAACATGGAAGACCACACAATAAGTACAATTTTCACTTTGATTTTGATTATAGTTTTGAATAAGCAGCTCAACACAAACATACTGCTTCACTTTCGTCAGCTGAGGACGAGAAGAGAGATAGAGGACCGGAGAAGGGACGCGGAAGACCGTACTTTGGCGAATCAAAGCCAACGGTTAGTGCAACGGCTGCTCTACCTCAGCCCACTGCCACATCCTGCTCGCAAGGCCAGACAGCACTGGATGAAAGTGCGAAGCAAGGAGTAATATATAAATAGTCTTGGCTCGAGTCCAGCGCTTGCTTCGGGCGGAAATCCTGGAATATGTGCATCATCGCCACAGGACAAGGGAACAAGCGTGCACAGAACGACTGGAATTAATTTAAAGCAGAATGAACGTATACATGATCGAGGAATTATTCAATTTGGATTTAAAATCAGAATAACCAGCCACTTTGGATTTAAGTTTAATTCAGAATGGCCATTTTCATTCAGAATTAGGTGTTTACAAGGTCATTTTTAATCTTTTTAAAGAGGATTCAATTTTTATTCTGAATTAAAGAGGAATTAAAAGTCTCATGTAAACGTAGCCATTGGTTATCTTATGTCTGTACATTCATTAAATAATGTTGATGCACAAGTTATGTTCAATACAATTTCTTATTTTGTAGCTGAAGTTTGTCACTTAGACGATGAACGTATTTCAGTACTTTCATACACTCAATGATATTTTTGTTCACTAAGCAAAGTTTTGGTACCAAACCAAACCAGACTGTGACCGTTTTGTGTTGTAAACTAATGTTAATGATTGTTGCATGTCTTAAAGTCAGATAATGAGGATTTAATACTATCTGGATGTTGCACATGTTTAATCACTAACTCAACCTTAGAGCCCATGGTCCAAAGAGACGACTGCGTGGGACCCAGATATTTGTTTTTGGAAGAGGAGGGCATCAGAGCAAGCCGTCATATTGACAAGCGGGGAGTGAGAATATTTGTATGAACTCTTGACCGATTGATAGCAGTGTTGTTTTTATCTTCAGCTATTCCACTCCCACACTTTATGATGTATTGATACACTGCTGGAACGTTCACACTGTGTGTGTCTCTTGTCAGGTGTTCTGAAGGCCACCGAGTTGAGGCCCAGATGCCTTTAGGTGAACCTTCTCATGACTGACACCAGAGGCAGTGAGAACTGTCCAGAGGTGTAAAGAGTACTGAACTATTTTACTTAAGTACAAGTACTGGTACTTTGATAAAATTTTACTTAGAGGCACTATGAGGAGTTTTTCACCAGCTGAACAGACTGAAACCAACACTGATACCTTCTCCATTGTCATTTTTATTGCCTTAAATAACTCGGAGAGGGTAGGTGTCAGACCACATGATTGACATTTGTCTTTAAAACATAATTTTTCGACTGTTTTCATGGCAAATAATCACATTGAGTGATTCACCTGGCTGTTAAAAGACAGCAGGGTGAGGTTTTTGTTGAAAACACTACGTTTGCATGTACAGAACAAGAGATAAGAGGTATCACTTTGTCCACAATGGGGCGCCAAAATTGAGATAAATCAAAAGTTCCCCACAGCACCTTTAAGTACAAGTAAAAGTACCTGTTTAAAATGTACTTTAAGTAAAAGTTAATTTGTATTTTAACAACAGATCTCTCCTGTGGAGCGCAATAAGCACAAAAAGATTTGAATTTCAAAGTTGTTGTTGTTTAATTAAGGGAAATCTTTACAAATAAAGTGTATTAACAACATGAAACATGTCAACACGACAGAAATGAACCACATGGCAGCTGCTACACAGAAAATTGCCCTGCCCTACTGTATGCTTTAATTCAAGTTCCTATGTTGTGGTTTCTTCTTTTCAACATTACTCACTAAACTTCCTGTTTAGTTTGAGCAGAAGCTGGTTTTCAAAGTTAGTAGAGGTCATCCTTGCTCCCTTTGCAGTAAAAAGGAGTCCAGCACAGCTGAAGAGACACTCACAGGCGGCTGAGGCAGGCAATTGGGGTATCTGGTGGTTCTAGGGTTCGCTTCCATATTGTTACGAAGTCATTGAAGTCCTTCAGCTTTGATGGATGTTTCCTCTGTGAACAAAATGTTTACATAATTATCAATGTGTTCATTTAACAGACAGAATTGAAAATATTTGCATTTATAGATAAAAGGTTTTCTACATGCATCACATTTTTGTCTTTTAACATTTAACAATGCACAATTCTTGCTCACAGAGACACCTGAAGATCTGAACAAATCATGATTCCCCTCCTCCTCATTCCCTCTCTGACCTTGTACATAACACTGTCTTGAAGCACTTTACTTTTTAGCACACTCGATCGGCATAACAACACTTCCTTGTCACTCCATCACAAGTTCCAGAACCAACCAATGAGAGGCCAGGATGACCAAGCTCCAGGTAAATGTAATTAGAACCACAGAAGTACATTAGTAGAAATAATTATAACAACATACATACACAAATAATAACTTACATAAACTTGTATGTAAATAGTTACCATATAAGTAATATAAACATATTTTAATCTTAACTCAAATTCCAAACTGTCTTTCCTATTAAAGCTTACATATATAATAGAAAGACGTGAGGGTGAGTCCACATCTGCACATCGGATAACAACACAGAGAGCATGACAGCATTTACTGACTTTGTGCCATGTTTCAGTCATGTTGGTCAGATACAGCCATGAAACTGGATTTCTCCATAATAAACGCAGTCTACGGTGTGTACCTGTGCTGTACTGTACCTGTCGAAGCACACCTTTGACTTACCTCTTCATACTAAAATACAAAATGTAATTTAACTACCATTGCACCGGCATAAATGTTTGAATTTAACTTACCTCTACGTGTTTGCACTGGTTTGATGTAGAGTTTTTATAAGCTGCTACCTCGGTCACTCTGGGCAAACACAGCTTACAGTGCATAATGAAGCTGTTGCCATTCTTGCACTAGAAGCCAAAGTAGTCCCTTAAATGTGGTCAGGGGTTTACTTCATTTTCTGTCACAGAACGCAACGTTTCGCCTCCAGCTAGGTCTGCACCACTGTTGTCTGTTTTGTCTGTCTCCATCTTTCTTGTGATTTGCAGTGGACACAGCAGTTGTCTCAAAGTAAAAGTACATATTTTAAAAACTACTTAAAGCTGGGGTCCGTGTCCCCTCTGACCGGATAAGGGGCTTTGCTCAGGACTGTAGTCCAGATCAGAGTCTAAGAAGCTCTCACCACGGGGGCTCTGACAAGCAGAAGAATTAATGACATTCAGTAAGTCCTACAGAAATTTACATTGTATGTCCGTCCGGACGCTGTAGGGATGACAAGCCGATTCATGAACATGTTGATCTTTAATAACCTGTTACCGTCGGCCGTGATCACGCCAACCAACAAAGCAACAATCAATGTTTGAATGAATGAAGAACTTCTCCTCTTGTCTCTCCTGCTCGTACACTCTACACCTCTCCTGATGCCTTCACTAACCGTCAACACTGTAGGAATTAAGAGCATCTTCACTGAACACGTTTAACAAACAGTAGAGCTGTTATAGTATTATATGTTATAACTTTTCTCCTGATATCGTGTCACCGGTACAACTGGATAATGCCAACATGACAGTTGTGAGTACTAACAATAGCTAACTTAGGCATGTACATTTTAAGTATTTTCCGTGATTGATTTTTGGAAATGTTAACGATCAATTATCGATTAATCAATTAAAAAAAATATATACATATTATTCTTTTGTGAAAAACAAGTCCATATATTTTTTTTCCATCAAAATTATATTTTCTACAGCAACAAAATGCATATAACTGACGGTATTGAATACGGGTACATAACACTGATTATCCAGGATCAGGCTCATAAAAGTATTCCCCACAGACATTGTCTTATAATGTGAAGGCTCATAATACTAACAGGAACGTACTTCAGACTCTCAGTGTCCAGTTTTCTGCCTGCTTGTTCTTATTGAGAAAAATAAACGTGTATTCGATCGAGGTGTCAGCTGGGAGCACAACCAGGTCATGATCAGTCTAGCTGCAGAAAAGCCCAGACGGCTCTGATGTTGCTGGTCTGCAAACACAGCGTACTAGCAATTCCCACCAGTCTGTTGGATTTGTATCTAAAGGTGGGAACTGTCCT
Source organism: Notolabrus celidotus (assembly GCF_009762535.1). NCBI lineage: Eukaryota > Metazoa > Chordata > Actinopteri > Labriformes > Labridae > Notolabrus > Notolabrus celidotus. The sequence continues at coordinate 188,667 of NC_048285.1, read as the reverse complement.
GTTCAAAGTTGTTAACCCTGGTGTCGTTGTTGGTAGCAGTTGCGTATTGACCCTCTTTAAAAAGAGGAGACCTGTCACTCAGCCGCAGCCGCCAGCTGAGCGTCTCCGCTGTGCGCAACACCTTTAACAGCTGATTCACATCGAAACATGCTTTAAACTTAAAACATCTCCCTGATAGATGAATGTTAGATGAGACCACATATGGCTCCTTGCTGCTGGGGATTGTAGATCTGAGAACTGGGGGAGGCTGGCCTCTCGGTGCCGATGGCTCCTGCTAAAGTGGGGTACTGCAGGTAGATGGGGGGAGGGGGGGAGGGGGAGCTGGCATCCCGGTGCCGGTGGCTCCTGCTAAGAAGGGTTGCTGCCGGTAAATGGAGGGAGGAGCTGGCATCCCGGTGCCGTGGGCTCCAACCAAGATGGGCTGCTGCTGTCTATTAGAGGGAGGAGCCAGCATCCCGGTGCCCTGGGCTCCCGCTAAGTTGGGTCGGTGCATGCGGCTAGGAGGGATGGGGGGCTGGCATACCGGTACCAGGGGCACCCATTAAAGCGGGTCGCTGTTGGTGCTGGTATGTGTCGGGGGTTAGCCGGCATCTCGATGCCGGGGGCTCCTGCAAAGTGGGTCGGATGCCGCTGGTATGTGTCGGGGGGAGCCGGCATCTCAGTGCCCGGGGCTCCTACTAAGTTGGTCAGATGGCCCTGGTATGTTTCTGAGTTGCCAGGTGCTCCCACCAGAGAGGGTCGCTGCTGCTGGTGCTGCTTGGAGATTGAGGGGGTAGAAGGCTCCTGAAATCTTGTGTTTCTTCTTTCGGGAGGGGAGCGTAGGCTGAATCTCTTGAATTATTCCTTCCAGTTGATCTCTGAACCTGTAGTTGCTGCTGTGCTGCTGTTGTTCTTCTGCCTTGACTTAGTTTACTGTCCCTTTAATGACGCCTCTGACGTCGGTCCTAGTAGCTGGGCTATGCGTGTTGATGTCATCCAGAGCGGGTTGTTTACAGGTTGAAGGCGGCATGCGTGCAGTAGACTTTCAAAAGTTTTGTTTTGTTATCCAATCTGCGGAAAGGAATACTCCTTTCATTTAATGCATGTTGCAGATTAGCAACAGTTCAAGCGGAGATTGCTGAGGAAGCTTGGCGATCCGGAGTCCTTGCCGGTGCACAGTCGCCCACTCCATCACCACTCCTCGGTGGTGATGGAGTGGGCGAATGGCAACGGCGGCTGTGAGCTTCTGAATTTCCTCTTTTCTCAGTGGGAGAGGACTTGCAGAGGAGTAGTTTTCATTTTGGTGGCTATTTTAGATTTAGTCTTAGTCTTAGTCTTAAAACGAATATGCCTGTTAGTTTTAGTCACATTTTGGTCTTTTCAGCCCTTTTTAGTCTTAGTCTAGTTTTAGTTGACGAAAACTCAAAACATTTTAGTCTAGTTTTAGTCAGATTTTAATCTTTGATTTTTGCCAAAAAAATTTATCTCTTTAAAATAATTCATGTAGCTGATCAGCTGTCAGTATCAGGGTTACCAGGTGTTCAAATAGTCAATATTTCACTCTTTTAACACTTTAGTGTAATATCTTAAGTTAAATGATTTAGCCTGCTAAAAAGTAAAAAGAAAACATTCTTGATGTGACCACTATGAAGATATTTTGATTCTCTTGATTCAAATAATGTCATGGACACAATATAAGGGCTGTATTGCACTTTTACGACGGTCCCTGAATGCACCTAGCAGCGACAGAGGCACTGGACAGTCAGTGAGTTCATGGCACTCTGAAATGCATCTGCACCTTTGATGACAAGGAGTTGATCCAAACTTACTAAATGTGTCTGATGTTTCACCAAACTGGATTAAATCAAGCTGTAGACGAGGAGCTTTTTACGGTGATAGTGGCAACAACGTCAAATATTAAACAGACGTCCCCCGGTTGTGTCTTTGTCACTAACGCACACCGGGGGTAAAAATCCTCAATGAAGATGAGACAGATGCATGGAGGTGAGGAGAGCTGGTTCATAAAGCACACCTGCTGCAGGTAGAGACCAAGCTAACACTGAACCCCTCAGATAATAACTCAGCCTGTCACAGGAAGTCATCACTTTTATTTCTAAAGATTAGACGAACAGCAGGGGAAACATGGATTTTAAATGTCTGACAATCCGCCACTAATGTTTTCGTCTCGTCATCGTCTCGTCAACGAAATCAAAACATGTTTTCGTCTCTCTAAACTGAGAGCATGTCCTGTGGCACATCAGGGCCTCTTCAGTCGCTGCCTCTCCACATTGAAAGCTGTCAGGGTGATGAAGTTAGTTTTCTCACCTGAATGCATAGAGCAGTCATTTCCTATGCCATTGAAGCTCTTTAAGTCATGCCTGTACTTCACAGGGACATGTACAATGCAACTGGATTGTGTTCTGCATATCTTTGTGCTGCAGTTATTGCAAATTTGCAGAAATAAGTGTTTAGTATTGACCCCCATGTCCTGTGGAGAATTATAAACCTGTACCAGAAGACCAGAGAGAGCAGGAACCAGATCATTGTACAGTAAGTCATGGTCCTGATCAGCTCAAATCCAGACTTCCCCCAGAGTCATGACTTGGGTCTAACTGTCAGTTGCTGTTGTAAATAGTCAAAGGGGAAGGGACCTTTTTTTTTGTTTGTGATCACGTTTTTATTATCATTTATGCAGTTACATACAGACATAGATCAACAAAGGTCAAAGAGGATATAAAAAAAAACAGCAAGCTAAAAATAAACTACTAAGAATCAGGTCCAGAAGAAGAAAGAAAAGATAGAATGTGGAAATGATTCCCTTGTTACCATGAAGCTTAAACAGAACTTTTAAGTAGTGGGTGTCTGGAAAGAGGGGCCTGCCAGGGGACACCGTAGGTTTGCATTACTGTACGCAACTGCAGATAAACATAGAATGTAGAGCACTGTAAGTTAAACTGTACAGAGAGCTCCTCAAAGGAGACTAAATCTCTGACTCCAAACACAATGTATTCCTCTGTCATACCAGTTTCAACAGTAAGGACAGTTTAATGAATGAGACTCAGACTTCTCTGACAAACTTTCTCATCAACACATTGAAGAAACAAAGAATGAATGAGGCCCGATGTTTTCACAACAGAGATGTAAAGAAGTACATTTCAGTTAGACAGTTTTCCACTGAGTCCTGCTCTTTGATCACACACATTCATGCTGATGTGACAGAAACAGTCTCATGATCAGCTGAAGAGTGTGTGTGCATGTGTGTGTGTGTGTGCATGTGTGTGTGAGTTTGTGTGTGTGAGTTTGTGTGTGTGCATGTGTGTGTGTGTGTGTGCATGTGTGTGTGTGTTAGTGCAGAGGGTACACTGTTCTTCAACAGCTGTTTGTGTGCGTGTACGTGTGTGTGTGTGTGTATGTGTGTGTGTATGTGTGTATGTAGAGAGGAGGAGACTCTCCCTGCTACACAGATCACACACACACTGAGGAATTATAATACAACAACCTAAACCCAGGATACAGAGGTTCAGTGAAGGAGATGCTGAAGGTGTGGAGGTGGATCAGAGAGTCAGAGGAGACTCTGTAGAAGGACAGTCCACATACACTGCTACTCTGTTAGAGACAGAGGACGAGGAAAGACGGAGGACTGTTTCTCTCTTATTGTGACGGACATAGTAACCTTCATCAGAGCACCTCAGATTCCAGGACTGATCATTAGATCCAAACTCACTGTTAGGACTGTTTCCTTTCCTGCTGATTCCTCTGTAACTCACTGATATATAAACCCCTCCTCTCCAGTCGACCTCCCAGTAACAGCGACCAGTCAGACCATCTCTACACAGCAGCTGAAACCAGTAGTCAAATCTGTCTGGATGATCAGGATAGGACTGATCCTCTCCCACATGTGTCACCTTCCTGTTGTCTTCAGACAGTCTGAGCTGTCTGTATGCTGTGTTTGAGTCCAGAGTGAGTTTACAGACATCTGATGGAGAGACAAAGACACAACACAGCAGCAGTTTATCATCAGACACACCTGAAGGCTTTATTCTTTGTTAACTGACAGTTTGCTGTTTGGTCCTCATGAGTCAAACTGATTCCACACTTACACTTCTTCAGTCCAGGTTTTAACATCTGCTCTCCACCATGGTCCACCCTGGAGGAAGAAACACAGTCAGAGTGATGTTCAGTCCAACATGAGTCCTACCTGCTGTTCAACATGAAGCAGTGTTCCTCAGTTTGTCCCTGTGACAGAGAAACAGGCTGAAACTCCTCTGAGCCAGCTGTCTCCATCACTCTGTCTCTTTTTCTGACAGTGTTGAGATACTCAGAGAAAAAGAAGAAGAAGAAGTCAAAGATTCAAAAAGCAAAGGCTGGCTGTTGCTCTTTGGATCCATAAAGTCCAGATTCTGCTTCTCATGTCCTCTTTGAAATCAGTAAAGAGGATTCCTGCTGAACCTTTGTTCTGTCACTTTAAAGTAGTCGTCTCTTTGTATGTGTCAGGAGTCAAAATGACTCATCCTAAACATCCTGTCTTATGGTTTCAGAGTGATGAAGACAGCTGGAGAACAGTTGGAGCATCAACATTCAGATTATTTCCACATGTCCTCCATGATGTCTCAGAGTCCCTGCTGAAACAAACAGCAGATAGCAGCATGTATATGAAGCTGATGGTGACTGACAGGTCTGCTGCTGGTCTCCCTGAATGGAGCTGTGTCAGTAAACCAGTATATCTGGGCTGATGAAGCTCAATGAATACTGTTTGATCTCATTGTTTAACCCAGTTATGCAGCAAGTACTTTAAATCCATGTTTCTAACATCTGTAACTTCCTCAATTCTGTTCCTGCTGAGATTCACTTCAATCTATACAACCTCTATACAACAACAAGTGTCAGTGAACAGTTTGGACAGCAATCCATTTTCAGTTACAGTGAAGACAATGCTTCTTTAATGTTTGATCATATTCCTTGGATTAGACAACACTGTCTTGAAGAGCAGGGATTTCCAAACTGTCATGCCAAGGACCTCCATAGAGGATCTGCCTCTGGTGGGGACCCCCATACAAAGGGTCTTAAACTCCATACACAATACTACAGCAAATATATCAAATAAACACAACCCATCTTAACATGTGTCCATATGTTGGTGAGACTGACTCTTGTTATCATCTTGTTATTAATTAATTTAATTCAATGTCTTCATTTTGTATACAGTCTCTTATCATTTCTCTCAACAGTTATCAACAGCAATAATTGAGCTGAACCACTTTTTAGTATTTCTGGTTCTTGTTATTCATTCATCATATGTTTTTCTCTTTAAAGCTAGGGTTGGTAGTCTCGGAAAACTAGCATGAATTTGAATGTAGCATTTCCTCAGGACTCCGTCTAACCCCTCCACCATTCCCCTTGGAGCTCCTCCAAAACGACGCCCCCCCACTCACATGCACGAGCGCCACTGATTCATGACCATATGATCGTGACTGATTCAAATCAGGTCCTCACCAAAACATTCTCATAGTGAAAGTTAAAAACACAAACAAACATGGCTGCTGTTAGTACTCACAACTGTCATGCTAGCAATATCCAGTTGTACCGGTGACACGATATCAGGAGAAAAGTTATAACACATACACATATACATATAACACTGTAACAGCTCTACTGTTTGTTAAACATGTTCAGTGTAGATGTTCTTAATTCCTACAGTGTTGACAGTTAGTGAAGGCATCAGGAGAGATGTAGACTGTGAGAGCTGGAGAGAGGAGAGACAAGAGGAGAAGTTCTTCATTCATTCAAACATTGATTGTTGCTTTGTTGGTTGGTGTGGTCACGGCCGTCAGTGACAGGTTATTAAAGATCAACGTGTTCACGTGGTGAGAGCTTTTTAGACTCTGATCCGGACTACAGTCCTGAGCAAAGCTCCTCATCGGGTCAGAGGGGACAGACCTGAGGTCGAGCTAGAGGGGCAGTCAGTAGAGTCAGGGGAAGAAGAGGCAGGGGACGGGGAGTTAACGCCTGGGAAATGTACGCGCAGGAGGCGGGCAGAACTGCAGGATGGGATTTGATTGGTTTCCTCATTTGGCTCCTGATGGCAGGGATTGGTTGGTGTTTTCCCAGGTTTACTCCAGCTGTAGATAGCAGCTTTTTTCCCGCTCTTTTTTAAGAAGAGATTATTTATTGATTACCACCGGGACATACAGATCATTTTAACCAGTATGACAAAAAGTGTATCTAAATCTGACTACCAACCCCAGCTTTAATCTAAAGCTGTTGTAATTCCCTCTCAACAATATTAAACACTTAAAGCAACTCATCGTCAGTCATCGTCTCACGGCACTGAGTCTGGTGTTAACTTTTAGCTTTTACAGCCCTCCAGCCACGGCTTTCTTTGCTGTCTGCGACGTTAACGTCATTTTTGGTCCATTACATCCCTTGGAGAAGTTCAACTGTTTCAAGTAGTGAGACAGACACAGACATCACATAGACACTTCACCCTGGTTTACTTCAGAGATATGAGCCTGAAAAATGTGTTTTCTCCTCATTGACTCAGTGAACTGGTCTTAAGTTTGTTGATATAAGAACATCATGATAGAGTTGTTGAAAATGTAACAATACAATCTTTGCCAGGTCTGATCTGGAGAGTTAGAAGAAAACTTTTAAACTGCTTGTTTGTTTATCAGAAGTCGTATCGATAATTCATGATGCGTTCCAGGGAGTCAGGAAATCTAAACTTTGCTGGGCTTTGACAACACAGTGTCTGGGAGAGCCGTTGCTCATGGTAATCTTTAATCTAGAGTAGTTTGTGAGCTGCACTTGAACAAAGACATCTCTTTACAGCCAGATATAAACTGTCATCAGATTACCACCAAAGGGAGTCTAGATGTCAGGACGGTGGAGCATGTTCTTCCTGCTTTTGCTCTCCACATTCCCTGTTTTCCCTCAGACAACAAAGCCTCCTGATGATCAGGACTACTCAGACTACAAACAGAAACCAGACCACATCCCAAACTGAAACTCCAGACCCCAACCCCCCATCACCTACTTTAACTCTCCCTGTCCCATTAAAGTTACTAACCATAGACCTTTCTGGAGTCCCTGAGCTCCATTGTCTCGTAGATTCCTCTGAGCTGCCGTAGGCATCCTCCTGCTGTGGACGTTCCAGACTCCACCTGATACGGACGTGCTGGACTCCAGCGGCAACAGCTTCTACTACTCGTCTCATCACTATCACCTCTCACTCTTACTCCCCTCTATCCCTCTTTCAAGACCCAACTCGGTCGAGGCATGATGGCTGTCTAACATGAGTCTGCTTCTGTCTGAGGTTTCTGCCTGTTAAAGGAAGTTTTTCCTCGCCGCTGTAGGACCGCCAATTTGATGAACAACAACACAACTCCAAAAACAACTGCCCTAGAGATGATGTCTGTATATTTCTACATGTGTGCATAATTATGATGTTCTGACAATAACATCTGCCTTCTTTATGTTCACACAACATTAGTGGATGAACAGTCACATGAGAATTTTTCTGTATATAACATTAACAGCTGACCTGAACAACTGTCAAGAACTAAGTCAACAACTCTAATAACTCCATGTGACCACCTTAGCACACCAACCACTGTTAGAAGCTTATATTCTCTAGCTCCGCCACCAGTCTGTTCAGAAGTGAAGAAGTCTTTCAGAGAAGACGTGAAACGTCTTCAAGAGTTTCTACTGAGTCCAGTTGGCTTTCCGTTCAAGCTTTGAATTTCTACTGTGTAGTTTATTTTTTATTTGATAGTCTTCTTGTGGTCTTTGTCTGATTCAGGTCCAGTCACTCCTCAGAAAATAATGAAACTAAACAAGAACTGTTTTGTGAAATGGGATTTTTTCTTTTGCTCTTGAAGTGTTTGAGCTCTTGTTGTCTGGTCATACCTCAGTGTATCCAGTCTGCAGAGTGGATCCTCCAGTCCATCAGACAGAAGGTGGACTCCTGAGTCTCCTGGATTATTGTAGCTCAGGTCCAGCTCTCTCAGGTGGGAGGGGTTGGACCTCAGAGCTGAGGCCAGAGAAGCACAGCCTCTCTCTGTGATCAGACATCCTGACAGTCTGGGGTTAGAAAAAGAATCATGCAATAAGCAAAGTGTAAAGGTTTTGACCATTTTCATGTAAAAACAAATATTAAACAGAACGAGCTAGTTTCCAGTTTCCTGACCTATTCTTACTGATGATTTGAGGAAACTAAGAGTCATGTGGAGCTTTGTGTTTTGACATCATTTACACTCATTGGGTAATTGTTACTGACAGTGAACGATTTCAGCTTTATACTGACCCGAGAGTTTCAAGTTTACAATGTGGACTCTGCAGTCCAGCAGACAGGAGCTCGAGTCCTGAATCCTGCAGGTCGTTGTTACTCAGGTCCAGCTCTCTCAGACTGGAGGCCTGTGAGCTGAGGACTGAGGCCAGAGAAGCACAGCTTCTTTCTGACAGGTTACATCCTGTAAACCTTAAAAGACGTGCACATTTAAGAGATCTGTTGTTATTTTTTACATAATTGAAAGCCATGCATGTTTTTTAAAATTTAATATATAATTATTTATTTATTTTAATTGTCTGAAAATGCTTTTGAATCAGACAGCCTCAATAATGACTGGCTGAGTGTGTTGACTTTCCAACCTATTCTTACTGATAATTTGAGGAACCTAAGAGTCAAGTGTCGCATTATCTTTTAATGTCACTTATGCTCAATGGGTTATTGTCTATGATGGTGTAAGATTTTAATTTCAGCTTTATACTAACCTGAGTGTTTCCAGTTTACAATGTGGACTCTTCAGTCCAACAGACAGCAGCTCCAGTCCTGAAACCTGCAGGTCGTTGTTACTCAGGTCCAGCTCTCTCAGACTGGAGGAATGTGAGCTGAGGACTGAGGCCAGAGAAGCACAGCTCTTCTCTGACAGGTAACATCCAGCAAATCTTAAAAGACATGTGCATATTTAACAGATCGGTTGTTGTTTTTTACAAAAAGGAAAGCTATACTTGTTTTTTTATTTAATTGAATCCATGATTATTTCTTTGTTGTAATTCTCTGACATTGTTTTTTGGAACCAGACAGCCTCAGTAATGACTGACTGAGTGTGTTGACTTTTATACCTATCCTTACTGATAATTTGAGGAACCTAAGAGTCAAGTGGAGCATTATCTTGTAATGTCACTTATGCTCAATGAGTTATTGTCTATGACGTTGTAAGATTTCAATGTCACCTTTATACTGACCTGAGAGTTTCCAGATTACAATGTGGATGCTCCAGTTCAGCAGACAGCAGCTGGACTCCTGAATCCCCTGTATTATTGTAGCTCAGGTCCAGCTCTCTCAGGTGGGAGGGGTTGGACCTCAGAGCTGAGGCCAGAAAAGCACAGCCTCTCTCTGTGATCAGACATCCTGACAGTCTGGGGTTAGAAAAATAATCATGCAATAAGCAAAGTGTAAAGGTTTTGACCATTTTCATGTTAAAACAAATATTAAACAGACCAAACCAGTTTCCAGTTTCCTGACCTATTCTTACTGATGATTTGAGGAAACTAAAAGTCATGTGGAGCTTTGTGTTTGACGTCACTTACACTCATTGGGTTATTGTTACTGACAGCGTAAGATTTTCATCTCAGCTTTATACTGACCTGAGAGTTTCCAGGTCACGATGTGGACTCTTCAGTCCGGCAGACAGGAGCTCCAGTCCTGAATCCTGCAGGTCATTGTTACTTAGGTCCAGCTCTCTCAGACTGCAGAACTGTGAGCTGATGACTGAGGCCAGAGAAGCACAGCTTCTCTCTGACAGGTTACATCCACTCAGCCTGAAGAAGAATTAGTGATTAGCACAGACCCAGTGTTTCATCTGTCATGATCAACATGTTTTTAATCTCTCATGTATCCACCTACAGAGCTTTGTTGGAGGCTTTGATCACTGGCAGCAGCCTCAGAAGAGCCTCCTCTGAAGCAGAGTATGTCTTCAGGTCAAACACGTCCAGATCTTTCTCTGAGGACAGTAAGATGAAGATCAGAGCTGACCACTGAGCAGGAGACAGTTCCTCTGTGGAGAGACGTCCTGATCTCAGGGACTGTTGGATCTGCTCCACTAGAGACCGGTCATTCAGTTCATTCAGACAGTGGAACAGGTTGATGCTTCTCTCTGCAGACAGATCCTCACTGATCTTCTTCTTGATGTACTGGACTGTGTCCTGATTGGTCTGTGAGCTACTTCCTGTCTGTGTCAGCAGACCTCTCAGGAGAGTCTGATTGGTCTGCAGTGAAAGACCCAGGAGGAAGCGCTGGAACAAGTCCAGGTGTCCGTTTGGACTCTGTAAGGCCTGGTCCACAGCACTCTGATGGAGACGGTTCAGTTCAGGTTTGCTTCTAAAGATTTTAGAGATCGGGGACTTTAGTTGTTCTTCCGGTTCTTCTTCCATCAGGTTGAGTCCAGACTTGGTGAAGGTCAGATGGACATGAAGAGCAGCCAGAAACTCCTGAACACTCAGGTGGATGAAGCAGAACACCTGGTCCTGGTACAGTCCTCTCTCCTCTCTGAAGATCTGTGTGAACACTCCTGAGTACACTGAGGCTTCCTTGATCTTGATGCCACACTCTGTCAGGTCGGACTCATAGAAGATCAGGTTTCCTTTCTGCAGCTGATCAAAAGCCAGTTTTCCCAGAGACTGGATCATCTCCCTGCTCTCTGGGCTCCAGAGTGGATCAGTCTCAGATCCTCCATCATACTTGATGCTCTTCAGTTTGGACTGGAGCACCAGGAAGTGGATGTACATCTGAGTCAGGGTCCTGGGCAGCCCTCCTCCCTCTCTGGTCTTCAGCACATCCTCCAGAACTGTAGCAGCGATCCAGCAGAAGACCGGGATGTGGCACATGATGTGGAGGCTTGGGGATGTCTTGATGTGGGAGATGAAACTGCTGGCCTGCTCCTGGTCTCTGGATCTCTTCCTGAAGAACTCCTCCTTCTGAGGGTCAGTGAACCCTCTGACCTCTGTCACCATGTCAACACACTCAGGAGGGATCTGATTGGCTGCTGCAGGTCGTGTGGTTATCCAGAGGCGAGCAGAGGGGAGCAGGTTCCCCCTGATGAGGTTTGTGAGCAGCACATCCACTGAGGTGGACTCTGTAGCATCAGTCAGAATCTGATTGTTGTGGAAGTCCAGAGGAAGCCGACACTCATCCAGACCGTCAAAGATGAACAGAACCTGGAACTCTTCAAACCTGCAGAGTCCTGCTTCTCTGGTCTGAGTAAAGAAGTAATAAACAAGTTCCACCAAGCTGAACTTTCTCTCTCTCAGCACATTCAGCTCTCTGAAAGTGAAGGGGAATGTGAACTGGATGTTCTGGTGGTCTTTGTCTTCAGCCCAGTCCAGAGTGAACTTCTGTGTTAAGACTGTTTTCCCGATGCCAGCCACTCCCTTTGTCAGCACTGCTCTGATTGGTTGATCTCTTCCAGGTGAGCCTTTAAAGATGTCTTCTTGTCTGATGGTGGTCTCTGGTCTGTGTGATGTCCTGGATGCTGCTTCAATCTGTCTGACCTCATGTTCATCATTGACCTCTCCAGTCCCTCCCTCTGTGATGTAGAGCTCTGTGTAGATCTGGTTCAGAAGGGTTGAGTTTCCTACTTTAGCGATCCCCTCAAACACACACTGGAACTTCTCCTTCAGGTGAGACTTCAGTTTACGTCTGCACTCTGCAGCAGGAACAGTTCCTGAAAGAACAAAAGAGAAATGTGATGAATGATCTGAAGCTACAATCAGTCTGATGAATTTACACTTTCAGACATCAGGATGGATTTGATTTTCCTCCTCTCTGAAATCTCTTCATCAGCTGTGAACACTTTCTCACAGCTCATAGATGTGATACAAATGTGTGCATCATATTAACAGCAGAGTTTGAAATGTAAACCTCTCCCATGTTGTCTCCATTTCCTCTCTCCATCATGTTAAATGTGTTCAAATCCTCTTACTGCTCTGCAGACAGTCAGCCAGCTCCTCCTGCTTCATTCTCCTCAGGAAGTGCAGAGTGATCTCCAGAAAGGCCTCTCTGCTCTTCATCCTCATCCTCCCTCTGACTCTCTAAGCATTCTGGGTAATCTGGACTCAGCTCTCTGGATCTCCTTCAGCTCGGTCTTTACAAAACTGATGATGTTCTCCTGGAGCAGCTGGAGCAGAACAAAACAGAACATCAGATCATCTGTGACAGACAGAGAGCCTGCTGGTCTGCAGAGTCCAGCATGGAGACTGGATCACAATGCTGCTTCAGGACTTAGTCTGTGGATGGTCCTGTCTTCTACAAATCAAGTTTCTCTGAAATGAACTTCCTGTTGGAGAAATCTTCTGGTGTGCTTTCAAGTAACCAATGATCTACTAATGGCCTCAGACAGTGGTGTTCTCGATACGCATTTGATATGATTGACCATCAAATCCTGTTACAGAGATTAGAGCGACTAATTGGCATTACAGGAACTGCTTTAGCTTGGTTTAAATCGTACCTAACAGGTCGATCTCAGTTCGTTCACGTTAATGAAAAGTCCTCAGTGCACACCAGGGTTAGTCAGGGAGTTCCACAAGGAACAGTGCTAGGACCAATTATTTTCACCTTATATATGCTTCCTCTAGGTAACATCATGAGGAAACTCAATTAATTTTCATTGTTATGCTGATGACACTCAGCTATATTCATCAGTGAAGCCAGAAGAAACCAATCAGTTATCTAAACTAGAAGCTTGTCTTAAAGATATAAAGACCTAAAAAACTGAAGTGATTGTTATTGGCCCCAAACACCTCAGAGAGACTTTTTCTAATAATAGAAGTATCTTAGACGGCATCAGTCTGGCATCCAGCACCTCTGCTAAGAATCTAGGAGTCCTATTTGATCAAGATTTATCCTTCAACTCCCAAATTCAGCAAATCTCAAGGTCAGCCTTTTTTCACTTGTGCAATATTTCTAAAATTAGACACATCCTATCTCAGAGCGACTCAGAAAAACTAGTCCATGCATTTGTTACCTCCAGGTTAGATTACTGTAACTCCTTCTTATCAGGCTGCCCCAATAAGTCTCTAAAGACTCTTCAGCTAGTTCAAAACGCCGCAGCTCGAGTATTGACTAAAACTAGGAAGAGGGAGCACATTTCTCCAGTGTTAGCTTCTCTACACTGGCTCCCAATAAAATCTAGACTAGAATTTAAAATCCTTCTTCTGACCTACAAAGCTCTTAAAAATCAGGCACCCTCGTATCTTAAGGAGCTCATAGTGCCCTATTACCCCTCTAGAACACTACGCTCCCAACATGCAGGCTTGCTGGTCCTACCTAAAGTCTCTAAAAGTAGCATGGGAGGTAGAACCTTCAGGTATCAGGCCCCTCTCCTTTGGAATCATCTACCAGTCAGGGTCCGGGAGGCAGACACCCTCTCTACTTTAAAGAGTAGGCTTCAAACTTTCCTTTTTGATAAAGCTTACAGTTAGAGCTGGATCAGGCTTGCACCAGCTTTTAGTTATGCTGCTATAGGCCTAGACTGCCGGGGGAACTGGCACACTGACACACTGGGGTCCTATCTCACCCCCTTCCCCCCAACCCCCTCATCACTTACTTTAACTCTGCCTGTCCCATTAAAGTTACTAACCATAGACCTTTCTGGAGTCCCTGAGCTCCCTTGTCTCGTAGGTTCCTCTGAGCTGCCGTAGACGTCCTCCTGCTGCGGACGTTCAACGTCCAACGGCAACAGCTACTACTACTCGTCTCATCACTGTCACCGCTCCCTCTCTCTCTTGCTCCCCTCTATCCTACTTTCCAGACCCAACTCAGTCGAGGCAGATGACTGTCTAACATGAGTCTGGTTCTGCTCAAGGTTTCTGCCTGTTAAAAAGAAGTTTGTCCTCTCCACTGTAACTAGCTAAATACTGCCATGTGCAATGCTCATGATGGATTAAGGTGGGGTCAGACTGAGTCTTATCCTGTCGTGAAGTTGGGTCTCTGTTCATAATTTGACATAGAGTGGTCTAGACCTTCTATGTTTTGAGATAACGTTTGTTGTGATTTGGCGCTATACAAATAAAGATTGATTGATTGATCCAGAAGAATTCTGCAGTGACTTTAGACCTGATGTGTTTATTAGAATGAAGCTGAAAGCAGCAGCTGTCATTAACATGAAGCAAAGTGTTTCTGTTGTTTAGACCTCAAACTGGACTCACTTTGTGAACTCTGCTGCCAAAGTCTGAGTCTGTGTGAGAGCAGCATGACCTCTGACCTCTGACTGTGTGCAGCTCAGAAATGTAAGGCTTCATTCAATCAGTCAAACACTGAGTGTGAAGAGAATTGAGGCAGAGATGATGTTTGCAGTGTGATCAGGAAACAGAAACATCCAAACAGAATGAGTGTGTGCTCTGATTCTCAGGAGGAGCTGTGTTTGTTCATTTACTCACCATCAATATGGAGTCCAGCTCTGTTTGATGCTGCTGGGCAGACTGACCAATGGGAGCCTCTGATCTCTGAACTCTGTGGAACAAATATAACATCATGTAGTGTATATAATATAATGACACACAGTGTTGATGTGATAGATTCTATGTAGTGGATCCTGGTAGAAACACTGCTGGATCCTCCTACAAACACAGGACACACATGAAGATACTACATGCTGAGTACAGTTCTTTCTGCCTCCAATCCTGTTTACTGTGTTGATCCTGATAGAAACACAACCAGTGACTAATGTTCACCTTCACAGAGAAAACACCAACCACAGTTACAAATGTTACACACACAACAACAGGAAGTTCACTTTGAGAGGCTTACCTTTCAGCAGCAATCATCTCTACAGATTTGAAGTTAATACCTCGAACCATAGAGTCGTCACTCTTTAAGGACACACAGCTGGGTCCAGGTCCAGGAGAGTCTGGTCTCTGATGTTGGACTCTGACAGAATCACAAACACTGATGAACAAACATGAACTCTGAAAATCTTCCAGGTTTGAGTGCTGCTGAAATTTACTACAAACTTTTCTAATGTTTGATTCTGATAAAAACGCTTTGATCGATTATTACTTTGGACCATCAGACTGACGGCCATCTTTGAAGTACACAGGTAGACCCTTTGACCGGTCACTCTTTAAGGACACACATCTGGGAGCAGGTCCAGGTCCAGCAGAGTCTGGTCCATGCTGCTGCTCTGGGCTTCAACACAGACACACACACACACAAACACACGCACGCACGCACTTACGCACACACACACACACACACACACACACACACACACACACACACACACACACACACACACACACACACACACACACACACACACACACACACACAGTGATGTGAGTGCTGAGCTCTGACATGGAGCAGAGTCATGGACAGGTAGAGATCCTCCTCTCACCTCTGAGCTTCATGTTCCCCACACAGAGTGCTTTTAGAGGGAGGGGCTCCCTCCTCTCCGTCCTCACACTGATTCATAGCAGAGCCTCCACCTTCACACAAACACAACAACATGTTCATCATTACAACAAGCTTTACACCACAGGACACACATTAGTTCTCATTGCTCTCAGTAACATGACACAGATATTCAGGACTGACACAAACCTTGTTGGAGCCCAAAACAGGACCTGATGAGCCCAAACACAGCCCCCACCCTCTCCCATAAACACACTATGGAGACCACTTAGATGGAAGCACAGGTCCTAGCAACCTGCTGGGCATTGCTGCCTGCCGCACTTCACCGGAGCCACATGACCAAAATACACTATGTGTAGCATTAGTATTACTATAAGTTTCACTACTACAATAATTATTTTTCATATAGATTCTATAGAGACCATCAGGTCTGGGGGTTGTCCTAGAGGGATGAGAATCTGTGGGGAGGTGTCCCAATCAGCCAGCAAACTCTGCAGGGTCTGGGGGCGACTGATATTGGGTTACGACCGCATCATCATATTATTATTACTGTCATTGATAGAATACATATATATACTAACACACACACACACACACACATACACACACACACACACACACACTCACCAACGTGCTCACACACACCAACGCACACAAACACCAACGCACGCGCACACACACACACACACAGACACAAACACCAACACACACCAACGCACACACACACACACACACACACACACACACCAACGCACACACATTTCTATATTCAGAGAACTAAATATTTGAGGGAGCTTCAACGTGTACCAAACATGTTGATGAAAATGCTGGCAGGGAAAAAGTTAATAAATCAAAGCACCTGAGCCAAGTTGATCCAGACTGTCAGACCGGTTCACACACTCCCTGTATTTCTCACTGATGGTGTGACTCAGATTACAATCAAACTGCTGCTGACTCTACTCCACAAACACAAACTATAGAACAGGTCAATCTTTGTCAAATCACTGCTCTTTAACTCAGACAGAAACTCTACAACATATTTCAAACAGCCAATCAGCATCCAGAAACATTCCTCCAGTCAAACAGTGATCCAGCAGCGTGTGAGCACAGTGATCCTGATCATCAAACATGTAGAGATTTCTCTGGAAGGATTCTCACCTGTTGAAGTGAGTTCAGGTCTGCTTACAGACACTTTCCACCTTCATGTGTGGAGAGAAGAAGCTGCTGGTTTGTCCCTCGTCAGTCCCTGTGTGTCTCTGTGTCTGTGTGCGTTTGATCTGAGGATGCTGTCAACACCCTCATACCTTCAGAGTGACGTCACTCTAACCTGTGACAGAAACCCAGTCAGTGTCAGGTTACACACTGATCACATGATGTAGTTCTACTATCTGACCTCTAGATGGTGCTAACTAACCTTCGTATGAAACAAACAGCAGCACTGACAGATGTGATGAAGCAGCAGTGAGGATCACACTGGGTGCATCTCAAAGCTCTTCACTGCAGTCTCCTCTCCTTTATTTTCTAATGGTTGTAACTGTTCCATACTTAGACCTGGTTTTAAGATCACATCAGCCTGTTCTCACTGTCACCATCTACCGCCCCCCTAAACACGACAGCAACCTTTTCACTGAGTTTGATGATTTGATGTCCCTTGTTTTAACTACTTATGATAAAATCATTTGACTTGGTGATTTTAATTTCCATGTTAACAACTCCTCTGACACAAGGGCTCAGTACTTTCTGGACCTTATTGCCTCTTTGAATCTCACACAGCATACAATCTGCCACACACACTCATGGAAACACACTCCACTTAATCATTACAAAGGGAATCAATATTAACATTTGATCCATCTCAGCAGTCCCCGTCTCTGATCACGTCTGTATCTTTTTGAACACCGCCCTCTCTGCTGAACATGACTGTCATAAAACTATTGGTGCAAAGCATTTCATCACTGAGCAAGCTGTTGAACATTTGTCAAATCTGGTCAGGACTTTTCATCCATCCACATCCTGCTCACTCCATGACAATGTTAATGATTTTAATCAAACACTGAAACTCTCTTCAGACACTGTTGCCCAGGACAAACCACAAAGAAACAAAGCAGCCTCAAAGCAACCGGAAAACTGCTGCTATATGTCAACTGAAGAGAGACTGCAGAGACTCCCCCACCTTTGAGCCTCCTGCCACCATGTCCTCTTTCAATCCAATGTCAGAAGATGCTATACGGGACGTGGTTAGTAGGATGAAGCTCTCTGTCCTTGATCCCATCCTATCTCAACTTTTTAAATCCTGCTTCCTCATTCTCTCACAAGAAACCACAAGCATCATAAACTCCTATCTTTCTCAAGGCATCTTCCCCTCAGCTTTTAAGACCTCCATAGTTAAACCTCTCCTCAAAAAACCCAACCTAGATCCATCTGAACTTAATGATTACAGACCCGTTTCCAACCTCCCCTTTTGAAGTAACATTTTAGAGAGAATTGTTTTTAATCAGCTTTTAGTTCATTTAACCCACAACAACATTTAGAAAAAATCGCAACCTGGAAAATCTCAGCAGGAGAGACAATGTAAGGGTTGTATGGCTTATCGAAGGCATTTACTGTTGTGTGTTTTTGCCGTTGTCTGGATGTCTGGATGTCTATCTCCTTGTAGTATTGTAATATTTCGTTTTTGTCCCTTTAACTGTTTGGTTCTATTACTGTCACTCTTCTTATTGTCTGAAAATTTGAATAAAAATGTTATACAAAAAAAAAAAAAAGCCTGTTTCTTGCTGGGGCTTTCTGTAAATAAATATTTGACAGTTTACTTTGAAATAATAATTTTTTGTCAGTATTTCTGTCAATTGTTGGATACAAACCTAGAATTATAAAAATGATTGAATTCCACATTTGGTACAATTACAAAATTAACTACATATACTGGTTCAAGTATGACTTACTCTCTCCCTTATCTTTAAATGCTTTACATCACAGTACCTTTAAAATCAACCCAAAGCGGACAACCATCAGTAATTTAAACACTGTTTTATTAAAACAACACACTAACTATATATTCACTTTTTGAACAGCTCAAACAATGAACAAAAAAATGGCTACAAAAAAACAAGAACAAAAAAAAGTTACTTCACCTCCGTCTGTGTGGATGCATCCATCAAATGTAAACATGACACAAACATTTTTACAATCCATCATCTGTAATAATCAATCTTTTCAGACACTTACACCTGAGACAAAATGACAATGCCTTTATTACACAAAGAATACAAACACTTCTTCCCCTGTTAACTCAACTGTTTGTGTTATTAAAATAATGAATGATATTAGAATGATTTTAGATGACAACAATGTGGCAGTACTCCTTCTTTTAGACCTCAGTGCAGGATCTGATACCATGGAGCAGGAGATTTGAATCCACAGACTTGAGAAACGGTCTCTCTGATGGTGTTTGATCCTGGTTCACTTCTTATCTTTTTAACAGACAGTTTTTTATCAGCCTCGGTGCTTGTGAGTCTCAGACACAAGATTTTAACTATGGTATTCCTCAAGGAAACATTCTGGGGCCTATTTTATTCTCACTGAATACACTTCCACTTGGCCATATAATCGCTCATCACCATGTCCATGACAGTTTTTATGCAGACAACACCCAACAGTACATCTCTGTCTCCCCAAACAACTCAAAACACACTTCAGTCCATCATCCCCTACCTCTCCGACATCAATGTCTGGATGAGCAAGAACTTTTTAAAATTAAACAAAGATACCACTGAAATTATTTTAACAGGAACCAAAGCAGCCTCACGAGGACATAGCCTTCATCAGTTTAAACAACTCTGCAGGTGAAGGACAGTTTAATGAATGAGACTCAGACTTCTCTGACAAACTTTCTCATCAACACATTGAAGAAACAAAGAATGAATGAGGCCCGATGTTTTCACAACAGAGATGTAAAGAAGTAAAGTTCAGTTAGACAGTTTTCCACTGAGTCCTGCTCTTTGATCACAGACGTTCATGCTGATGTGACAGAAACAGTCTCATGATCAGATGAAGTGTGTGTGTGTGTTCTACACAGAACACACACGCACTGAGGAACCAGAAGACGAAATCCCAAACCCAGGATACAGAGGTTCGGTGAAGGAGGTTCTGAAGGTGTGGAGGTGGACCGGAGAGTCAGAGGAGACTCTGTAGAAGGACAGAGTGCCAGCAGGATAGTCCACATACACTGCTACTCTGTGAGAGTCAGAGGACGAGGAGAGAGGGAGGACTGTTTCTCTGTTATTGTGACAGACAGAGTAAGCTTTATCAGAGCATTTCAGACTCCAGGACTGATCATTAGATCCAAACACACAGTCACCTCTGCCTCCTTTCCTTCTGATTCCTCTGTAACTCACTGATATATTAACCACTCCTTTCCACTCGACCTCCAAGTAACAGCGACCAGTCAGACCATCTCTACACAGCAGCTGAGGCCAGGAGCCAAATCTGTCTGGATGATCAGGATATGACTGATCCTCTAACACACGTGTCACCTTCCTGTTGTCTTCAGACAGTCTGAGCTCTCTGTTTGCTGTGTTTGAGTCCAGAGTGAGTTCACAGACATCTGATGGAGAGACAAAGACACAACACAGCAGCAGTTTATCATCAGACACACCTGAAGGCTTTATTCTTTGTTAGCTGACAGTCTGCTGTTTGGTCCTCATGAGTCAAACTGATTCCACACTTACACTTCTTCAGTCCAGGTTTTAACCACTGCTCTCCACCATGGTCCACCCTGGAGGAAGAAACTCAGTCAGAGTGATGTTCAGTCCAACATGAGTCCTACCTGCTGTTCAACATGAAGCAGTGTTCCTCAGTTTGTCCCTGTGACAGAGAAACAGACTGAAACTCCTCTGAGCCAGCTGTCTCCATCACTCTGTCTCTTTTTCTGACAGTGTTGAGATACTCAGAGAAAAAGAAGAAGAAGAAGTCAAAGATTCAAAAAGCAATGGCTGGCTGTTGCTCTTTGGATCCATAAAGTCCAGATTCTGCTTCTCATGTCCTCTTTGAAATCAGTAAAGAGGATTCCTGCTGAACCTTTGTTCTGTCACTTTAAAGTAGTCGTCTCTTTGTATGTGTCAGGAGTCAAAATGACTCATCCTAAACATCCTGTCTTATGGTTTCAGAGTGATGAAGACAGAGCATGAGTTTTCCTTCAGACACTAAAGCCTCCTGATGATTAGGACTACTCAGACTACAAACAGAAACCAGACCACGTCCCAAACTGAAACTCCAGACCCCTGAGTATGGATTCTACATGTTCATGTAGAATCTGTAAATACAGATGATATTCAAAGTTAAAAGTGAACTAGTCTCTGCCTTCTTTATGTTCACACACAACATTAGTGGATGAACAGTCACATGGGAATTTTTCTGTATATAACAGCTGACCTGAACAACTGTCAAGAACTAAGTCAACGACTCTAATAACGACCCCATGTGACCACCTTAGCACACCAACCACTGTTAGAAGCTTATATTCTCTAGCTCCGCCCCCAGTCTGTTCAGAAGGGAAGAAACGTCTTTAAGAGTTTCTACTGAGTCCAGTTGGCTTTTTGGTTCAAGCTTTGAATTTCTACTGAGTAGTTTATTTTGTGTTTGATAGTCTTCTGGTGGTCTTTGTCTGATTCAGGTCCAATCACTCCTCAGAAAATAATGAAACTAAAAAAGATCTTTTTTTGTGAAATGGATGTATTATTTTGCTCTTGCAGTGTTTGAGCTCTTGTTGTCTGGTCATACCTCAGTGTATCCAGTCTGCATTGTGGATCCTCCATTCCAGCAGACAGCAGCTGGACTCCTGAGTCTCCTGGATGATTGTGGCTAAGGTCCAGCTCTCTGAGGTGGGAGAGGTTGGACCTCAGAGAGGAGGCCAGAGAAGCACAGCCTCTCTCTGTGATCAGACATCCTGACAGTCTGGGGTTAGAAAAAGGAATCATGCAATAAGCAAAGTGTAAAGGTTTTGACCATTTTCATGTAAAAACAAATATTTAACAGAACGAGCTAGTTTCCAGTTTCCTGACCTATTCTTACTGATGATTTGAGGAAACTAAGAGTCATGAGGAGCTTTGTGTTTGACATCATTTACACTCATTGGGTTATTGCAGGGGTTGGCAACTAAGTTTGGCTGGGGCCAAATTTTTTTCTAACCAACTCATTGGTGGTCCAAAATTACATCTTCATCAGGCAATACTTTTTCAGGTCTGTCTCTTGAACTCTTTTTTTCTCATCTATATGCTTATATCTTGTACAAAAATGTCATTTAATGAAGTAAATTATTTAAAATCAATGAATTTGCTACAGGCTGTTAATACTGTTTTGGCTCCACTCTGTGTCAGCCTGATTAAACAGACAGTAATAAAGCTGCTGTCTTTGATCACTTAATCATGCACTGTCTTTTAAGACTCAATGGTTAAATATTTGCCATTTTAATATTAAACATTTCAGCTGGAGCTTATTGATTTTCAAACAAGCTCCCTGGTCAGCGATGTGCTCAGTGCGCAATCCGTGGAGGATTTTTGGATCGCATGCTCAGAGGAGTACAGGTGGATTAAGAGACTCGCCTTTTATGTGCTCACGATGTTTCTCTCTACCTATACTTGTGAGTTGAGCTTTTCTTCAATGAATGCCATCAAGGTTTCAATTTCAGTTACGCAGCTGCATATGTCCCAATTTCCCACCACAAGCCTGTGCGTGTCCAAAGTCAAGTGGAACTTGCTGCTTTTATTAATTTGATCTTTGTGCCAAGCTGGCTATTTGTTTTATTTCAAAGATGCAGATTTTGAACTTTGTCTGTTGTAGTGGCAAACAGAGAGCAGAGAGTTTCCTTTTTTGCTCCTTTTTCTCAGAACGCACATTGACTAATTTCCTATCGCAAGCCGGTGTGTGTGAAAAGTCAAGCAGAACTTGCTGCTTTTGTTTAATTTCATTTCATTTATTTGATCTTTGAGCCAAGCTTGTTATTTTGTGATTCAATGAAAGGGATTTTGCATTTTGTCAGTTGCAGTGTCACACAGAGAGCTTTCTTTTCTCTCTTTTTTCTCAGAGCGGGCATGAGCCAATAAAGACTAAGTCAGTGTGCATCTGAAGTCAAGCAGATGCTACTTTAATAAATGTTCTGATATTTGTGTAGAATTGTCATTTTTGTGATATCAAATATACATTTTTTCAACTCAGTTTTTAATCAAATGGATCATAATCATCTGGAGGGCCAGGTATTATTGGGGGCGGGCCAAATTTGGCCCGTGGGCCGCCAGTTGCCAACCACTGGCAGTGTAGGATTTTAATTTCAGCTTTATACTGACCTGAGAGTTTCCAGTTTACAATGTGGACTCTTCAGTCCGGCAGACAGCAGCTCCAGTCCTGAATCCTGCAGGTCATTGTTACTCAGGTCCAGCTCTCTCAGACTGCAGAACTGTGAGCTGAGGACTGAGGCCAGATAAGCACAGCTCCTCTCTGACAGGTTACATCCACTCAGCCTGAAGAAGAATTAGTGATTAGCACAGACACAGTGTTTCATCTGTCATGATCAACATGTTTTTAATCTCTCATGTATCCACCTACAGAGCTTTGTTGGAGGCTTTGATCACTGGCAGCAGCCTCAGAAGAGCCTCCTCTGAAGCAGAGTATGTCTTCAGGTCAAACACGTCCAGATCTTTCTCTGAGGACAGTAAGATGAAGACCAGAGCTGACCACTGAGCAGGAGACAGTTCCTCTGTGGAGAGACGTCCTGATCTCAGGGACCTTGGATCTGGTCCATGAGAGACCGGTCATTCAGTTCATTCAGACAGTGGAGCAGGTTGATGCTTCTCTCTACAGACAGATCCTCATTGATCTTCTTCTTGATGTACTGGACTGTTTTCTGATTGGTCTGTGAGTTACTTCCTGTCTGTGTCAACAGACCTCTCAGGAGACTCTGATTGATCTGCAGTGAAAGACCCAGGAGGAAGCGCAGGAACAAGTCAAGATGTCCATTTGGACTCTGTAAGGCCTGGTCGACAGCACTCTGATGGAGACGGATCAGTTTAGGTTTGTCTCTAAAGATTCTAGAGATCAGGGACGTTGGTTGTTCTTCTGGTTGTTCTTCCATCAGGTTGAGTCCAGAGCTGGTGAAGGTCAGATGGACATGAAGAGCAGCCAGAAACTCCTGAACGCTCAGGTGGATGAAGCAGAACACCTGGTCCTGGTACAGTCCTCTCTCCTCTCTGAAGATCTGTGTGAACACTCCTGAGTACACTGAGGCTTCCTTGATCTTGATGCCACACTCTGTCAGGTCGGACTCATAGAAGATCAGGTTTCCTTTCTGCAGCTGATCAAAAGCCAGTTTTCCCAGAGACTGGATCATCTCCCTGCTCTCTGGACTCCAGAGTGGATCAGTCTCAGGTCCTTCATCGTACTTGATGCTCTTCAGTTTGGACTGGACTACCAGGAAGTGGATGTACATCTCAGTCAGGGTCCTGGGCAGCTCTCCTTCCCTGGTCTTCAACACATCCTCCAGAACTGTAGCAGTGATCCAGCAGAAGACCGGGATGTGGCACATGATGTGGAGGCTTCGGGATGTCTTGATGTGGGAGATGATTGTGCTGGCCTGCTCCTGGTCTCTGGATCTCTTCCTGAAGTACTCCTCCTTCTGAGGGTCAGTGAACCCCCTGACCTCTGTCACCATGTCAACACACTCAGGAGGGATCTGATTGGCTGCTGCAGGTCTTGTGGTGATCCAGAGTCGAGCAGAGGGGAGCAGGTTCCCCCTGATGAGGTTTGTCAGCAGCACATCCACTGAGGTGGACTCTGTAGCATCAGTCAGGACCTGATTGTTGTGGAAGTCCAGTGGAAGCCGACACTCATCCAGACCGTCAAAGATGAACACAACCTGGAACTCTTCAAACCTGCAGAGTCCTGCTTCTCTGGTCTGAGTAAAGAAGTGATGAACAAGTTCCACCAAGCTGAACTTTCTCTCTCTCAGCACATTCAGCTCTCTGAAAGTGAAGGGGAATGTGAACTGCATGTCCTGGTGGTCTTTGTCTTCAGCCCAGTCCAGGGTGAACTTCTGTGTTAAGACTGTTTTCCCGATGCCAGCCACTCCCTTTGTCAGCACTGCTCTGATTGGTTGATCTCTTCCAGGTGAGCCTTTAAAGATGTCTTCTTGTCTGATGGTGGTCTCTGGTCTGTGTGATGTCCTGGATGCTGCTCCAATCTGTCTGACCTCATGTTCATCATTGACCTCTCCAGTCCCTCCCTCTGTGATGTAGAGCTCTGTGTAGATCTGGTTCAGAAAGGTTGGGTTTCCTGCTTTAGCGATCCCCTCAAACACACACTGGAACTTCTCCTTCAGGTGAGACTTCAGTTTACGTCTGCACTCTGCAGCAACAGTTCCTGAAAGAACCAAAGAGAAATGTGATGAATGATCTGAAGCTACAATCAGTCTGATGAATTTACACTTTCAGACATCAGGATGGATTTGATTTTCCTCCTCTCTGAAATCTCTTCATCAGCTGTGAACAGTTTCTAACAGCTCATAGATGTGATACAAATGTGTGCATCATATTAACAGCAGAGTTTGAAATGTAAACCTCTCCCATGTTGTCTCTATTTCCTCTCTCCATCATGTTCAATGTGTTCAAATCTTCTTACTGCTCTGCAGAAAGTCAGCCAGCTCCTCCTGCTTCATTCTCCTCAGGAAGTGCAGAGTGATCTCCAGAAAGGCCTCTCTGCTCCTCCTCTGCTCTTCATCCTCATCCTCCCTCTGACTCTCTAAGCATTCTGGGTAATCTGGACTCAGAGCTCTCTGGATCTTCTTCAGCTCGGTCTTTACAAAACTGATGATGTTCTCCTGGAGCAGCTGGAGCAGAACAAAATAGAACATCAGATCATCTGTGACAGACAGAGAGCCTGCTGGTCTGCAGAGTCCAGCATGGAGACTGGATCACAATGCTGCTTCAGGACTTAGTCTGTGGATGGTCCTGTCTTCTGCAAATCAAGTTTCTATGAAATGAACTTCTTGTTGGAGAAATCTCCTGGTGTGCTTTCATCCAGAAAAAGTCTGCAGTGACTTTAGACCTGATGTGTTTGTTAGAATGAAGCTGAAAGCAGCAGCTGTCATTAACATGAAGCAAAGTGTTTCTGTTGTTTAGACCTCAAACTGGACTCACTTTGTGAACTCTGCTGCCAAAGTCTTAGTCTGTGTGAGAGCATCATGACCTCTGACCTCTGACTGTGTGCAGCTCAGAAATGTAAGATTCATCCAATCAGTCAAACACTGAGGGTCTGATCTACTAAGATCCGAAATAACGAGCGCTAAATTGCATGTGCAAATAATAATTTTGCACGTGCTACTTCAGGGCGTGTTGAGGGTGATCTACTCTGATTGCGTGCGCAATTGATAACAAGTGCAAAAGTGGTGCTGACCGCCCATAAATGAGGATTTTGTGTGTGCTACCAGCTGTCACCATGGAGAGTTTGGGAGAGCAGAGTGGCCGTAACTGAAAAATGAAAAGAGAAAACACCTCAGCAGAGCCCAGCAGGCGTCCAGATTGTGATGATGATATTGATCAGGGGTTGCTGCAGCAACAAAGAAATTAGACGGATGGGTTACAGGCCATTGATCAGGAGGTGAGAGCTGTGACCAATGTGGCGCGCGCTCCACGCCATCGTTGCGCACACAAGGCAGCTGGTCAGTGCTGTGTCTGGGCTGACAATGGCCGTCAATGCACTGGCAACAGTCGGGATGTCATTCAGTGGCAGTAATCCTTCAACTGAGCCGCCGGCGAATGAAGAGGGAGGGGAGAGCACAGGAGATGAACGTTCATTATGCACGGGTGGACACTGGGAGACGCCGACACTCACTGCAATGGTGCGCTGGAATGATCCAGATGCAAGAAAATGCAGTGTTGAAGGAGTTTCTCCATGGGAGATATGGCATGGCTCCTTTTTGTGACTGGCTCCAAATCAGCTATTAATTAGGTCATCCAGCAGCTCAAAGATGGTGTTGCTGGATATACGATATGTCTCTACTATTTTTATTCCTAACAGTTTAAATATGTCTACACTGGCACGGAGGATTCTTTCTCTCCGTTGTCTTTCATTGCACCTATGCCTCCTTCTCGCCACAGTGACCTCAGTCATTTGTGCGTAACGCTGTGCCAGTTCGCACCTGCCTTTCAAACGTGCTAAATATAGACGCAAAAACACTGCCCGCTATCTGTTTCAGGTTTGATAAATCACACTGCATGTGCTAAATGATTACATTTGCATCTCCTCCAAGTATTTTGCACGTTCTGATAACCTGCATGTATTCTGCATATTCATGAAGGCAAACATGCTAAATGGATTGCGAGTGCTATTTTGCTCATTTGACAGACGCAATCCTCGGTGCTCCCGGTTAGTACATCAGCTTTGCGTGCGCTATCAAGTTTGCACGTGTTTTTATACACGCAAACCTTTAGTAGATCGGGCCCTGAGTGTGAAGAGAATTCAGGCAGAGATGATGTTTGCAGTGTAATCAGGAAACAGAAACATCCAAACGAATGAGTGTGTGCTCTGATTCTCAGGAGGAGCTGTGTTTGTACATTTACTCACCATCAATATGGAGTCCAGCTGTGTTTGATGCTGCTGGGCAGACTGACCAATGGGAGCCTCTGATCTCTGAACTCTGTGGAACAAATATAACATCATGTAGTGTATATAATATAATGACACACAGTGTTGATGTGATAGATTCTATGTAGTGGATCCTGGTAGAAACACTGCTGGATCCTCCTACAAACACAGGACACACATGAAGATACTACATGCTGAGTACAGTTCTTTCTGCCTCCAATCCTGTTTACTGCTGTTGATCCTGATAGAAACACAACCAGTGACAAATGTTCACCTTCACAGATGAAACACCAACCACAGTTACAAAGGTTTCACACACAACAACAGGAAGTTCACTTTGAGAGGCTTACCTTTCAGCAGCACTCATCCTGACAGATTTGAAATCAATCAGTCGACCCATAGACCAGTCACTCTTTAAGGACACACAGCTGGGTCCAGGTCCAGGAGAGTCTGGTCTCTGATGTTGGACTCTGACAGAATCACAAACACTGATGAACAAACATGAACTCTGAAAATCCTCCAGGTTTGAGTGCTGCTGAAATTTACTACAAACTTTTCAAATGTTTGATTCTGACAAAAACACTCTGATCGATTATTACTTTGGACCATCAGACTGACGGCCATCTTTGAAGTACACAGGTAGACCCTTTGACCGGTCACTCTTAAAGGACACACAGCTTGGCTCAGGTCCAGGTCCAGCAGAGTCTGGTCCATGCTGCTGCTCTGGGCTTCAACACACAAACACACACACACACACACACACACACACACACACACACACACACACACACACACACACACACACACACACACACACACACACACACACACACACACACACACAGTGATGTGAGTGCTGAGCTCTGACATGGAGCAGAGTCATGGACAGGTAGATTTCCTCCTCTCACCTCTGAGCTTCATGTTCCCTACACAGAGTGCTTTTAGAGGGAGGGGCTCCCTCCTCTCCGTCCTCACACTGATTCATAGCAGAGCCTCCACCTTCACACAAACACAACAACATGTTCATCATTACAACAAGCTTTACACCACAGGACACACATTAGTTCTCATTGCTCTCAGTAACATGACACAGATATTCAGGACTGACACAAACCTTGTTGGAGCCCCCAACCAGGACCTGATGAGCCCAAACACAGCCCCCACCCTCTCCCATAAACACACTATGGAGACCACTTAGATGGAAGCCCAGGTCCTAGCAACCTGCTGGGCATTGTTGCCTGCCGCACTTCACCGGAGCCACATGACCAAAATACACTATGTGTAGCATTAGTATCACTATAAGTTTCACTACTACAATAATTATTTTTCATATATATTTTTTATTTATCGCTTTTATTTCAATTAATTTTGTATAATAATAATAATTATTATTATTTCTGTGATTCTGCTTTGTGCTTATTTCTGACGCCCTCCCCATCACCCTCTGTTCACCTTTGAAATGAAAATGGAGAGAAATTCAATAATAATAATAACAATGTTAAAAATAAGAAACTTTGAGAAATACAAAAGCCCCCTCCCATCAGGTCTGGGGGTTGTCCTAGAGGGATGAGAATCTGTGGGAAGGTGTCCCAATCAGCCAGCAAACTCTGTAGGGTCTGGGGGCGACTGATATTGGGTCACGACCGCATCATCATCATATTTTTATTACTGTCATTGATAGAATCATCATCATCATCATCATCATCATCATCGGCGGACACTCGGGGTCGAGTATGTCTGTCCTCCTTCTTGGTCCTTGTGGGTCTTCAGGTGGACTAAGAGGCCGATCCTGAACCCGCATATTTTGGGGCAGTATGGACATGGGTGGGCAGTCGCGATTGTGGGTTTGGGTGGGACCTTCTGGGTGGATGCGTTCTCCTTTCCCGTCTGCGCTTGTCTTCTGCGGCACTATGGAGATCAGCATTATACTGCACAGCTCCATCTCGGACAAGTTGTCTCCAGGCTGCCCTGTTTGATGCTGTGGCTTCCCAGGTCTTAAGGCCTATGTCGCACTTCTTTAGGTTTGTTTTGACTTTATCCTTGTACCTTGTCTTTTGGCCTCCTGGGGCACACTTTCCTTGAACAAGCTGTGAGTTGACAGAGGTTGACGGGCAGCAAGGCATGTCCACATACAAGTGGGCCTGCATGCCGCGTCTCTGGGGACCCCTGCTACTCCAAGATCCCGTACAACTAAGCCTGGAACCGCGAGGTACCAGTTACCGTGTTTGGCCACAAGCAGGCGTGTACAAGTCTTGGCAGTGGAGAGACTGTGTACCGGCAGGCTTACGTACTCGTCTCCTCTTTTCGCCCCCCTGAGACAGGGCTAGCCGGCGGCTTGATAGAATGTATATATATAAACAAACACACACACACACACACACACACACACACACACACACACACACACATACAAACACACACACACACAAACACACACACAGCCTTCTCCCCAACACTCATTATTCTCCTGGACCAGACGGCGTGTCCCCCTCCTGCCTGAGAGTCTGTGCTGAGCAGCTGGCCCCCATCTTCACAAAGATCTTCAACACATCGCTGGAGCTGTGTGAAGTGCCCTCATGCTTCAAAAGCTCCACCATCATCCCAGTCCCAAAGAAACCCACCTTCACAGGACTCAATGACTACAGGCCCGTCGCCCTGACGTCTGTGGTCATGAAGTCCTTCGAGAGACTGGTGTTGAGCCACCTGAAGGACATCCCAGGCTCCCTGCTGGACCCCCTGCAGTTTGCCTACCGGGCAAACAGGTCGGTGGAGGATGCAGTCAACATGGGTCTGAACTACATCCTGCATCACCTGGACTCCCCCAGGACCTACGCTAGGATCCTGTTTGTGGACTTCAGCTCAGCGTTCAACACTATCATCCCGGACATCCTGCACCAGAAACTCACCCAGCTCACAGTGCCGGCCTCCATCTGTCAGTGGATCACCAACTTCCTGACGGACAGAAGACAGCAGGTGAGGCTGGGGAGCATCAAATCCAGCACCCGGACCATCAGCACTGGCGCCCCACAGGGATGTGTTCTCTCCCCACTGCTCTTCTCCCTCTACACCAATGACTGCACCTCAGGGGACCCCTCGGTGAAACTCCTGAAGCTTGCAGACGACACCACCGTCATCGGTCTCATCCAGGACGGAGATGAGTCTGCTTACAGACAGGAGGTGGAACAGCTAGCACTCTGGTGTAGTCAGAACCATCTGGAGCTGAACCCGCTCAAGACGGTAGAGATGACAGTGGACTTCAGGAGAAGCCCCCCCCCCCCCCCATCATCCTGAACAGAACTGTGTCTACTGTGGACTCTTTCAGGTTCCTGGGATCCACTATCTCCCGGGACCTGAGGTGGACCTTCCACATAGACACAATCAGGAAAAAGGCCCAGCAGATGATGTACTTCCTGCGTCAGCTCAGGAAGTTCAACCTGCCCCAGGAGCTGCTGATCATGTTCTACACCTCCATCATCCAGTCTGTTCTGTGTACCTCCATCACTGTCTGGTTTGGATCTGCAGCCAAACTAGACAAACACAGACTGCAGCGGACTATAAGGACTGCAGAAAAAATCATCAGTGTCGACCTGCCCCCCATCCAGGACTTGTACCGGTCCCGGGCCAGGAAACGGGCAGGTAGCATCACCGCTGACCCCTCACACCCTGGACACAAATTATTCAAACTCCTCCCCTCCGGCAGGCGCTACAGATCACTGTGCGCCAAAACAACCCGCCATAAGAACAGTTTCTTCCCCCAGGCTGTCACTCTGATGAACACTAAACCATAACAGTGTCAGACCTGTTAGATAAATACTCTCTGTAAATATACATGTAAATACACAATGCAACAGTTCTCCAAGCAGAATTCCATATTTCTATTTTTGTATTATTTAACTACTATTTTTATAATGTAAAAACTACCTCTGCTACTCACCACTGCACTTTATCATATTATTCTAGCCTGTACATATTAGTCACGCCTATTGTTGTTCTTTTGTATTTATAGCTAATGTTATTGTTATTATATTTTTATTTTATTTTTTATTGTAGGTCTTATTCTTATGCCTTGTACAAAGAGAGCACAGTTTACTAAAGTCAAATTCCTTGTTTGTTCAAGCATACTTGGCGAATAAACCTGATTCTGATTCTGATTATTCCAGTCAGTTGTTAGTTCCTGCTGGTCTCTGTGTGTCTGATTTGGTCTTCAAGTGTTCACCTGCAGTCGTGTGTTTCACATTGTTTTGTATATTGTATACTGTATTGTCATGTCTCTTACCCGTCTTGTATTGTTCTGCAACACTTTAATACAAAATTAAATGCTGTTTTTTTAATGAAAATGATCAAATTTCAAATGCTGATAAAAAATGAAACAAGTTAGAATTAAAAGAAAACTGAAGCTCTGTCCTCTCTTTTGATGTGTTCATTGTTTCTATATTCAGAGAACTAAACATTGCAGGGAGATTCAACGTGTACCAAACATGTTGATGAAAATGCTGGCAGGGAAAGAGTTAATAAGTCAAAGCACCTGAGCCAAGTGGATCCAGGCTGTCAGACCGGTTCACACACTCCCTGTATTTCTCACTGATGTTGAGACTCAGATTACAATCAAACTGTTGCTGACTCCACAAACACAAACTATAGAACAGGTCAATGTTTGTCAAATTACTGCTCTTTAACTCAGACAGAAACTCTACAACATATTTCAAACAGCCAATCAGCATCCAGAAACATTCCTCCAGTCAAACAGTGATCCAGCAGCGTGTGAGCACAGTGATCCTGATCATCAAACATGTAGAGATTTCTCTGGAAGGATTCTCACCTGTTGAAGTGAGTTCAGGTCAGCTTACAGACACTTTCCACCTTCATGTGTGGAGAGAAGAAGCTGCTGGTTTGTCCCTCGTCAGTCCTGGTGTGTCTGTGTGCGTCTCTGTGCTTCTGATCTGAGGACGCCGTCACACCCTCATACCTTCAGAGTGACGTCACTCTAACCTGTGACAGAAACCCAGTCAGTGCCAGATTTACACACCGATCACATGATGTAGTTCTACTGTCTGACCTCTAGATGGTGCTAACTAACCTTTGTATGAAACAAACAGCAGCACTGACAGATGTGATGAAGCAGCAGTGAGGATCACACTGATACACTGCTGACAGCGGCTCTGATGGAGACAGAAGCTGGTCACAATGTGTGGACTTTTTCAAATACATACTAAGATGTCAAATAAAGGTCTTTCATTCTACTCTAATCCTGCAGTGTGCCTTCATGCTTTTTGGAACAATTGCATTTTTACATTGTCTCCAACACGTCCTCAAATGTCTCAACATTCCATTCCATCGCACCGACAAGTCCAGACTGTTTCACCTCTACACAGCCTCCGCCTTTGCTGCTGCAGTCAGTCCTATCATCCTCTTTTCACATTCCCTCTGTACCCGGTGACTCTCAAGCAGCGGATCGCCTCTAATGATGCGTTCACACCAAACGCGCGAAAAAAATTTGCGCCGCAAACTCGCGCGAATATCAATGCGTCTGTCTTGTTGGGGAGCGAATATTCGCCCCTAGTGAACACGGAAGCGAAATGGGGAGTGGGAGTGGTTTGCCCCAATAAAAGCCGGTAGGTAACGCCTGTTCATTCCGCCGTTTTCGTCATACCGAACGAAGAATGGAAGGATTGAACGTGATCGCTGCTTTGTACCTGGTGCGGAAGTACCAGAGACGTCGTGGGCCACACCGCTGCCGTGTCTGGGTCCACAGCGTTCTCCGAAGGCGCACACAGCTCGGAGAATTTCACAACCTTCTCCAGGAGCTGCGCCAGGATGATGACCGTTTTCAGCGGTATTTGAGGCTGACCAGTGCCCAGTTTGATGACCTGTTGGCTAGGATCGGTGCCAGGATCTCCAGGATGGACACCAACTACAGGCGTTCCGTCCCGGCTGCGGAGTGCCTGTCCATATGTCTCCGGTGAGTGTTGCGCCATAACGCACAACTCTTCATGGAGAATGATGCCTCAAACTGTCAGGATATACTTTCATTGAAACGTCAGTTAATGCTTTCTGACCTTGTCCACAAGAGGATAACAAAACTATTGTTGTGATTTTAAATGCAGTTTGGATCCATTCTGCCTATTATAATTTACGCGTTGATGAAGCAGCGACAACATTATGTCATCTTAAATTGCATCAGGGATTTAGTAATATATGCAAAAGTATTGCCAAACTGTGTAACCCTTTAGAGAAAACAGAAAAGGAGAAAGGTATGAGACCAGTCATAATTGTCTTTTCATCAGCATCTTATACACGCGCGCACACACACACACACACACACACACACACACACACACACACACGCGCGCTGTTTCATCAGTCAGCGTTTCATCTACTACTAGTCTACTCTATTCTACTTATACCACCAACAGTGTATGCACCGTGTCGTATTTTAAACTGTGTCCTGTACTACACTACAGGTACCTGGCCACAGGTGACTCCTACAGGAGCATCGCCAACAGTTTCCGTGTCAGGGTCTCCACTGTGGCAGGCATAGTCCCAGATGTTGCCTCAGCCATTTGGGATTCCCTGGTGGGGGAATTCATGGCTGTACCCAGCACAGAGGAGTGGAGGGCCAGAGCCCTCAAGTTTGAGGAGCGCTGGCATTTCCCTCTCTGCTGTGGAGCGCTGGATGGGAAACATGTGGTGCTGAAGGCCCCTGCCAATTCCGGATCGCAGTACTTCAACTACAAGAGAACATTCTCACTTGTTCTCCTGGCAGTTGTTGATGCTGAATACTGCTTCCGTGTTATCGATGTCGGGGGTTATGGTAGGACGAGTGATGGAGGGATCCTGTCACACTCCGCCTTTGGACGAGCACTGAGGTCTGGCACCCTCCAGCTGCCTGCCGACCGGCCCCTTCCTGGAGCAGACCACAGAGGACCCCAGCCACACGTCTTTGTCGCTGATGAGGCCTTTCCTCTGAGGAGAAACCTCATGAGGCCATACCCCGGCCGCACCCTTCCACAGGAGCGTCGGGTCCTCAATTATCGCCTGTCATGGGTTTTGACTGGTGGTAGAGAATGCTTTCGGCATGTTATCCTCCCAGTGGAGGATGTACAGGCGTGTGATTGAGGTCCGTCCAGAAGTCGCAGAGACCTGCGTGAAGGCCACCTCCACAACTACCTGCGGAAGACAACCCAGGCATCTGGGATGAGGGGGAGCATCCCAGCTGTTGAAGTTGAGCTACTGCCAGGTCTAGGACGAGTTGCTGCCAACAACTCTGCGAGGGAGGCCATCAGGGTGAGGGAGACCTTCACCTCCTACTTCTCCGCAGAAGGACGTATCCCGTGCCAACCCAGCTCCTAGTGCACCAGCACACCACAACGGCTCTTTGAAGAGCCACCCACTCATACTTTTGAGTTCCTGCAATATGATGTTTGTGTCCACCATATAATCCATTATTATTAATAGTAGACATTACAAGCAAAGCTGTGTCACAAATGTATTAAGCAATTTCTGGTAGAATTAAAGGATAAATTAATATTATATGACATTCAGTGTGGCGTTGTGGTCATCAGTGAACTGCTATGTATAATAGCAGTTTAGACATACATCACGCTGTGCCTAAATTTACTGTATCTTGACATAGA
Organism: Notolabrus celidotus; assembly: GCF_009762535.1. Lineage (NCBI taxonomy): Eukaryota > Metazoa > Chordata > Actinopteri > Labriformes > Labridae > Notolabrus > Notolabrus celidotus. Next base: position 154,017 of record NC_048285.1, on the reverse strand, counting down.
ACTGTAGTCTGCGTTGGTAAACACACAATCTGCTTACTTTTTACATTATGTACTACATGCAGTAAGTGTTCGGTGACTGTGTGTATAAAAACATGTAGCAGCAAACACCAAACAAAACCTTGCTATAACCACAATCTTCAGGTAAGACGACAAACGGGACAGGGGTATGTTTTCATTAATGACAATTTATTTGGCACATAGATAATAATAATAAATAAGATTTAATAACAAATGGAAGTGCAAAAGCAAGTGGTGTGACATTAGTGCAGAAAAGAAAAGAATACTATATACATTCCATATAAAAATAAAGATTTCCCTAAATAATAAATACTATATACATTCCATATAAAAATAAAGATTTCCCTAAATAATAAATACTATATACATTCCATAATAAAATAAGGATTCACTAAATAAAAATTGGATACCTGCTTCATTCCCTGCAGAGATTGTCACCCCAGGCACTGTCCAATTTGGTCCAGATTATGCTCAGCATTGCTGACCTCAAAGATTAATTTGTGAATCTGAAATTTGACATACTCCTTCCTTTGAGGTGACAATTTCTGCAGGGAAGGAAGCAGGCTCCTGAGGAACATATCGTCCTCCGACACAGGTGGGACGGGAGGCTGGGGGACTTGCTGCTGCTGCTTTCGAAGGGGTTCAACGAGCAGGTCCTCTATCTCAGCCTCCTGCCCCTTGGAAGTCTTCCTTGTCCTCTTCCTACCTGCATGACAAGAAAAGAACTCAGTGAACAATTAAACCATCTAATTGAACGTGATAGTAAATTAAAGAGGCTGAAAATAAAGCAATAAAGGACATCAACAACTTGGAATTGTGTATTTGTTTTTACCATTTATGCAAAAATGAGAGTCAATACATGTAAATGAATGAAAACTGAACTGTCATATACTTACCAATGGGTGGCTGCTGCTCAAGTGCAGTTGGGGTGGCTGCCTCCACCTCAACCTCCTCCTCCTCCTCCTCCTCCTCCTCATCACATTGTTGTTCTGTGGCGACATTATGGACCGAGTCATTGATGTGTGTGTTTGACAGTTAAGGCAAAGCATCACTTACAAACATTCAGCTTATGCAGCTCCTAACCGACGGCAGCTAAAACATGTTTACCTCTGGTTGATAAGCATTATTACATTATTTTAGTGTGGACAACATTTATGATTGCCACATCACTACCTCATGAGGTGGAATGAAATGAGCCTGTGTTGAAATCTATGCATTCCATTTAAATGCATGTAGAGATGTTGAGAGAAAGAATAACGTGAACTCGTCTCTTAATTTAATCTGGAGCTATATCACTGATATATTTCAGTGCCAGTCATGAGAGCATCCTACCTTGTTTTTCCATCTAACTTTGAATGCATAAAACCCTCAAGTAGGTCTATAGGCACAGTCATCCCAGTTCAAATGTTTTCCTTTTCCCGTTCATTTATGTTGCTGTTCAATTTAGTTAGCACACAATAGACGCATGACCAGATCCACCCTGTGATTCTAGTGGGTTTTTATAAGCACAGTGAAGAGTCTGACATTTATTCATCCACTCTCTTGTTGTACTTGTTGTAGTTATAAATGTGATCCACATTAATCTACAGATTATTTACGTATTTCCGCGGTCAATTCTGTCTCGCAGAAGATGTAAACAATTACCTATACATGTGTAAAGACGGAAACTCTGCCATAATATTGGTTATGTGTCATTACTTTTCACCCACCTGGGACTGCATGTGAGGGTCCTGCTGTCTCCTCTGTCCCCTCCGTCGCTGCACCTGCTGCAGAGTACTCTGCGGTCCTGTCATCCTCGACCCATGTTACCCGAGGTCTCCCTCGGGTTCACGAAGGGGTCGAGGAATGACAGGATCGCAGAGTACTTCCACCTTTTCCCCGTGAACGCTGCCGATCCACTCTTCCTCTCATTGCCCTTCCTCCTCTCCCTCAAATATGTATCCCTGAGGCCCTTCCACTTGCGCCGACAGGTGTCCTCTGAATGGAGAGAAACACAGTAATCGCCGCTGTAAATCAGACTGTGTGTTGCATGCATGCAGCTGATGTGCTGCATGCATGCGTTGCTGGCTAGTTTGGGTCAGATGTCTAGATACTAAAAACAATTTATTTTGTTTAACTTACCAGAGATTCCAAGTTCTTTCCCATTCTCCTGCCAGGCTTCGTCCTTTCGATGGCGGTCGCGATATATATGTAATGTAGTATTGTAAAGCTCCAGCCGAGCACACACGGCGATTACAATCTTCTCCTCCATTTCTGACGTAATCGGTCAACCACAACTGATAGGCCATCGCGCCACAGCGTCACGCAAATTTGTCACTGTAGTTGGATATTTTGAACTCGCGCGAAGACGCGATAGACGCGAAATTCGCGTCAATCTAGTCGCGTGTCGCTTCAAACGCGTCGCCCGGCGCAAATTCGTGTGTACACATTGACATTCCATGGGATTTGCTTGCGCGACGTGACAAAATCGCGTTTGGTGTGAACGTAACATTACAGTGAACATGTGTGCAGACACAAACAGCTGTTAAAGCCGTCATCACAAACCAACGTCGCTTCACGTGACGCTCCGGAGGAGAGGGCGTCTCATTTCTCTAAATACAAATCTCCTCTCTCCTCTCTCCTCTGGTTTCATTTCCTCACATCTCTGGTGGGCGGAGATGGATGTTTAGAGCTTTGAGATGCACCCAGAGAGAGGAGGGGATGATCCTATCAAACCAGACTTTCTAGTTGATCAATGGAAGGCATGGGATAGTGTGTGTGTGTGTGTGTGTGTGTGTGTGTGTGTGTGTGTTTGTGTGTGTGTGTGTGTGTGTGTGTGTGTGTGCAAAGCACATGAGGACATGGCCTCCATCAGTTTAAACACAGGAGGGAACAACTCTGCAGGTGAAGGACAGTTTAATGAATGAGACTCAGACTTTTCTGACAAACTTTCTCATCAACACATTGAAGAAACAAAGAATGAATGAGGCCCGATGTTTTCACAACAGAGATGTAAAGAAGTAAAGTTCAGTTAGACAGTTTTCCGTCTCAGTCTCATGATCAGCTGAAGTGTGTGTGTGTGTGTGTGTGTGTGTGTGTGTGTGTGTGTGTGTGTGTGTGTGTGTGTGTGTGTGTGTGTGTGTGTGGAGGAGGAGACTCTCCCTGCTACACAGATCACACACACACTGAGGAACCATAACACCACAACCTAAACCCAGGATACAGAGGTTCAGTGAAGGAGGTTCTGAAGGTGTGGAGGTGGATCAGAGAGTCAGAGGAGACTCTGTAGAAGGACAGAGTGCCAGCAGGACAGTCCACATACACTGCTACTCTGTGAGAGACAGAGGACCAGGAGAGAGGGAGGACTGTTTCTCTCTTATTGTGACGGACATAGTAACGTTCATCAGAGCATCTCAGACTCCAGGACTGATCATTAGATCCAAACTCACTGTCATGACTGTCTCCTTTCCTGTTGATTCCTCTGTAACTCACTGATATATAAACCACTCCTCTCCACTTGACCTCCCAGTAACAGCGACCAGTCAGACCATCTCTACACAGCAGCTGAGGATAGTAGTCAAATCTGTCTGGATGATCAGGATATGACTGATCCTCTCCCACATGTGTCACCTTCCTGTTGTCTTCAGACAGTCTGAGCCGTCTGTATGCTGTGTTTGAGTCCAGAGTGAGTTCACAGACATCTGATGGAGAGACAAAGACACAACACAGCAGCAGTTTATCATCAGACACACCTGAAGGCTTTATTCTTTGTTAGCTGACAGTCTGCTGTTTGGCACTCATGAGTCAAACTGATTCCACACTTACACTTCTTCACTCCAGGTTTTAACCTCTGCTCTCCACCATGGTCCACCCTGGAGGAAGAAACACAGTCAGAGTGATGTTCAGTCCAACATGAGTCCTACCTGCTGTTCAACATGAAGCAGTGTTCCTCAGTTTGTCCCTGTGACAGAGAAACAGGCTGAAACTCCTCTGAGCCAGCTGTCTCCATCACTCTGTCTCTTTTTCTGACAGTGTTGAGATACTCAGAGAAAAATAAGAAGAAGAAGTCAAAGATTCAAAAAGCAAAGGCTGGCTGTTGCTCTTTGGATCCATAAAGTCCAGATTCTGCTTCTCATGTCCTCTTTGAAATCAGTAAAGAGGATTCCTGCTGAACCTTTGTTCTGTCACTTTAAAGTAGTCGTCTCTTTGTATGTGTCAGGAGTCAAAATGACTCATCCTAAACATCCTGTCTTATGGTTTCAGAGTGATGAAGACAGCATGTCCTTCCTGCTTTTGCTCTCCACATTCCCAGTTTTTCCTTCAGACACCAAAGCCTCTTCCATGTCCTCTCCACTTTCCCTCAAGAACCCCCTGGTGCACCCTAGTGAGCCCGGTGGGATCAGGACCGCCAATTTGATGCACAAAAACACAACTCCAAAAACAAGTGCCCTAGAGATGATGCGTGTATATTTCTACATTTGTTCAATAATTATGATGTTCTGATAAAAACATCTGCCTTCTTTATTATCACACACAACATTAGTTGATGAACAGTCACATGGGAATTTTTCTGTATATAACATTAACAGCTGACCTGAACAACTGTCAAGAACTAAGTCAACGACTCTAATAACGACCCCATGTGACCACCTTAGCACACCAACCACTGTTAGAAGCTTAAATTTTCTAGCTCCGCCCCCAGTCTGTTCAGAAGTGAAGAAGCCTTTCAGAGAAGACGTGAAACGTCTTCAAGAGTTTCTACTGAGTCCAGTTGGCTTTTCGGTTCAAGCTTTGAATTTCTACTGAGTAGTTTATTTTGTGTTTGATAGTCTTCTGGTGGTCTTTGTCTGATTCAGGTCCAATCACTCCTCAGAAAATAATGAAACTAAACAAGATCTTTTTTGTGAAATGGGATTTTTTCTTTTGCTCTTGCAGTGTTTGAGCTCTTGTTGTCTGGTCATACCTCAGTGTGTCCAGTCTGCAGAGTGGATCCTCCAGTCTGGCAGACAGCAGCTGGACTCCTGAGTCTCCTGGATGATTGTAGCTCAGGTCCAGCTCTCTCAGGTGGGAGGGGTTGGACCTCAGAGCTGAGGCCAGAGAAGCGCATCCTCTCTCTGTGATCAGACATCCTGACAGTCTAGGGTTAGAAAAAGGAATCATGCAATAAGCAAAGTGTAAAGGTTTTGACCATTTTCATGTAAAAACAAATATTAAACAGAACGAGTTAGTTTCCAGTGTCCTGACCTATTCTTACTGATGATTTGAGGAAACTAAGAGTCATGTGGAGCTTTGTGTTTTTACATAATTTACACTCATTGGATTATTGTTACTGACAGTGTAAGTTTTTGATTTCAGCTTTATACTGACCCGAGAGTTTCCAGTTTACAATGTGGACTCTTCAGTCCGGCAGACAGGAGCTCCAGTCCTGAATCCTGCAGGTCATTGTTACTCAGGTCCAGCTCTCTCAGACTGGAGGACTGTGAGCTGAGGACTGAGGCCAGAGAAGCACAGCTTCTCTCTGACAGGTTACGTCCACTCAGCCTGAAGAAGAATTAGTGATTAGCACAGACACAGTGTTTCATCTGTCATGATCAACATGTTTTTAATCTCTCATGTATCCACCTACAGAGCTTTGTTGGAGGCTTTGATCACTGGCAGCAGCCTCAGAAGATCCTCTTCTGAAGCAGAGTATGTCTTCAGGTCAAACACGTCCAGATCTTTCTCTGAGGACAGTAAGATGAAGACCAGAGCTGACCACTGAGCAGGAGACAGTTCCTCTGTGGAGAGACGTCCTGATCTCAGGGACTGTTGGATCTGCTCCACTAGAGACCGGTCATTCAGTTCATTCAGACAGTGGAACAGGTTGATGCTTCTCTCTGTAGACAGATCCTCACTGATCTTCTTCTTGATGTACTGGACTGTTTTCTGATTGGTCTGTGAGCTACTTCCTGTCTGTGTCAGCAGACCTCTCAGGAGACTCTGATTGGTTTGCAGTGAAAGACCCAGGAGGAACCGCAGGAACAAGTCCAGGTGTCCATTTGGACTCTGTAGGGCCTGGTCGACAGCACTCTGATGGAGACGTTTCAGTTTAGGTTTGTCGCTAAGGATTCTAGAGATCGGGGTCGTTGGTTGTTCTTCTTCCATCAGGTTGAGTCCAGACTTGGTGAAGGTCAGATGGACATGAAGAGCAGCCAGAAACTCCTGAACGCTCAGGTGGATGAAGCAGAACACCTGGTCCTGGTACAGTCCTCTCTCCTCTCTGAAGATCTGTGTGAACACTCCTGAGTACACTGAGGCTTCCTTGATCTTGATGCCACACTCTGTCAGGTCGGACTCATAGAAGATCAGGTTTCCTTTCTGCAGCTGATCAAAAGCCAGTTTTCCCAGAGACTGGATCATCTTCCTGCTCTTTTTATTCCAGAGTGGATCAGTCTCAGCTCCTCCATCGTATTTGATGCTCTTCAGTTTGGACTGGACCACCAGGAAGTGGATGTACATCTCAGTCAGGGTCCTGGGCAGCTCTCCTCCCTCTCTGGTCTTCAGCACATCCTCCAGAACTGTAGCAGTGATCCAGCAGAAGACCGGGATGTGGCACATGATGTGGAGGCTTCGGGATGTCTTGATGTGGTAGATGATTGTGCTGGCCTGCTCCTGGTCTCTGGATCTCTTCCTGAAGTACTCCTCCTTCTGAGGGTCAGTGAACCCTCTGACCTCTGTCACCATGTCAACACACTCAGGAGGGATCTGATTGGCTGCTGCAGGTCTTGTGGTGATCCAGAGGCGAGCAGAGGGGAGCAGTTTCCCCCTGATGAGGTTTGTCAGCAGCACATCCACTGAGGTGGACTCTGTAGCCTCAGTCAGGATCTGATTGTTGGTGAAGTCCAGAGGAAGTCGACATTCATCCAGACCGTCAAAGATGAACACAACCTGGAACTCTTCAAACCTGCAGAGTCCTGCTTCTCTGGTCTGAGTAAAGAAGTGATGAACAAGTTCCACCAAGCTGAACTTTCTCTCTCTCAGCACATTCAGCTCTCTGAAAGTGAAGGGGAATGTGAACTGGATGTCCTGGTGGTCTTTGTCTTCAGCCCAGTCCAGAGTGAACTTCTGTGTTAAGACTGTTTTCCCGATGCCAGCCACTCCCTTTGTCAGCACTGCTCTGATTGGTTGATCTCTTCCAGGTGGGCCTTTAAAGAGGTCTTCTTGTCTGATGGTGGTCTCTGGTCTGTGTGGTGTCCTGGATGCTGCTTCAATCTGTCTGACCTCATGTTCATCATTGACCTCTCCAGTCCCTCCCTCTGTGATGTAGAGCTCTGTGTAGATCTGGTTCAGAAGGGTTGGGTTTCCTGCTTTAGCGATCCCCTCAAACACACGCTGGAACTTCTCCTTCAGGTGAGACTTCAGTTTACGTCTGCACTCTGGAACAGTTCCTGAAAGAACAAAAGATAAATGTGATGAATGATCTGAAGCTACAATCAGTCTGATGAATTTACACTTTCAGACATCAGGATGGATTTGATTTTCCTCCTCTCTGAAATCTCTTCATCAGCTGTGAACACTTTCTCACAGCTCATAGATGTGATACAAATGTGTGCATCATATTAACAGCAGAGTTTGAAATGTAAACCTCTCCCATGTTGTCTCCATTTCCTCTCTCCATCATGTTCAATGTGTTCAAATCCTCTTACTGCTCTGCAGACGGTCAGCCAGCTCCTCCTGCTTCATTCTCCTCAGGAAGTGCAGAGTGATCTCCAGAAAGGCCTTTCTGCTCCTCCTCTGCTCTTCATCCTCATCCTCCCTCTGACTCGCTAAGCATTCTGGGTAATCTGGACTCAGAGCTCTCTGGATCTCCTCCAGCTCGGTCTTTACAAAACTGATGATGTTCTCCTGGAGCAGCTGGAGCAGAACAAAATAGAACATCAGATCATCTGTGACAGACAGAGAGCCTGCTGGTCTGCATAGTCCAGCATGGAGACTGGATCACAATGCTGCTCATGACTTAGTCTGTGGATGGTCCTGTTGTTTAGACCTCAAACTGGACTCACTTTGTGAACTCTGCTGTCAAAGTCTGAGTCTGTGTGAGAGCATCATGACCTCTGACCTCTGACTGTGTGCAGCTCAGAAATGTAAGGCTTCATTCAATCAGTAAAACACTGAGGGTCTGATCTACTAAAATCCCAAATAACGAGCGCTATAGTGTGTGCAAATAACAATTTTGCACGTTTTATTTCTAGGTGTGTTGTGGGTGATCTACTATGACTGCGTGCGCAAATGATAACAAGTGCATAAGTGGTGCGGACCGCCCATAAATGAGGATTTTGCGCGTGCTACCGCCTGCTACGAGGCAGCTGGTCAGTGCTGTGTCTGGGCTGACAATGGCTGTCAATGCACTGGCAACAGTCGGGATGTCATTCATGGCAGTAATCCTTCAACTGAGCCGCCGGCGAATGAAGAGGGAGGGGAGAGCACAGTAGATGAACGTTCATTACGCACGGGTGGACACTGGGAGAAGCCGACACTACCTGCGATGGTGCGCTGGAATGATCCAGATACAAGAAAATGCAGTGAAGGAGTTTCTCCATAGGAGATATGGCATGGCTCCTTTTTGTGACTGGCTCCAAATCAGCTATTAATTAGGTCATCCAGCAGCTCAAAGATGGTGTTGCTGGATATACGATATGTCTCTACTATTTTTATTCCTAACTGTTTAAATATGTCAACACTGGCACGGAGGATTCTTTCTCTCCGTCGTCTGTCATTGCACCTATGCGTCCTCACGCCAGAGTGACCTCAGCCATTTGTGCGTAACGCTGTGCCAGTTTGCACCTGCCTTTCAAACGTGCTAAATATAGACGCAAAAACACCGCCCGCTATCTGTTTCAGGTTTGATAAATCACACTGCATGTGCTAAATGATTACATTTGCATCTCCTCCTCCAAGTATTTTGTGTGTTCTGATAATCTGCATGTATTCTGCATATTCATGAAGGCAAACATGCTAAATGGATTGCGAGTGCTATTCTGCTCAATTGACAGACACGGTCCTCGGTGCTCCCGGTTAGTACATCTGCTTTGCGTGCGCTATCAAGATTGCACATGTTTTTATACACGCAAACCTTTAGTAGATCGGGCCCTGAGTGTGAAGAGAATTCAGGCAGAGATGATGTTTGCAGTGTAATCAGGAAACAGAAACATCCAAACAGAATGAGTGTGTGCTCTGATTCTCAGGAGGAGCTGTGTTTGTACATTTACTCACCATCAATATGGAGTCCAGCTGTGTTTGATGCTGCTGGGCAGACTGACCAATGGGAGCCTCTGATCTCTGAACTCTGTGGAACAAATATAACATCATGTAGTGTATATAATATAATGACACACAGTGTTGATGTGATAGATTCTATGTAGTGGATCCTGGCAGAAACACTGCTGGACCCTCCTACAAACACAAGACACACATGAAGATACTACATGCTGAGTACAGTTCTTTCTGCCTCCAATCCTGTTTACTGTGTTGATCCTGATAGAAACACAGCCAGTGACAAATGTTCACCTTCACAGAGAAAACACCAACAACAGTTACAAATGTTACACACACACAACAACAGGAAGTTCACTTTGAGAGGCTTACCTTTCATCAGCACTCATCTCTACTGATTTGAAATCAATCAGTCGACCCATAGACCAGTCACTCTTTAAGGACACACAGCTGGGTCCAGGTCCAGGAGAGTCTGGTCTCTGATGTTGGACTCTGACAGAATCACAAACACTGATGAACAAACATGAACTCTGAAAATCTTCCAGGTTTGAGTGCTGCTGAAATTTACTACAAACTTTTCTAATGTTTGATTCTGATAAAAACGCTTTGATCGATTATTACTTTGGACCATCAGACTGACGGCCATCTTTGAAGTCCACAAATAGACCCTTTGACCGGTCACTCTTTAAGGACACACATCTGGGAGCAGGTCCAGGTCCAGCAGAGTCTGGTCCATGCTGCTGCTCTGGGCTTCAACACAGACACACACACACAGACACACACGCACGCACGCACGCATACACACACACACACACACACACACACACACACACACACACACACACACACACACACACACACAAACGCACGCACGCACGCACACAGACACACACACACACACACACACACACACACACACACACACACACACACACAGTGATGTGAGTGCTGAGCTCTGACATGGAGCAGAGTTATGGACAGGTACAGATCCTCCTCTCACCTCTGAGCTTCATGTTCCCCACACAGAGTGCTTTTAGAGGGAGGGGCTCCCTCCTCTCCGTCCTCACACTGATTCATAGCAGAGCCTCCACCTTCACACAAACACAACAACATGTTCATCATTACAACAAGCTTTACACCACAGGACACACATTAGTTCTCATTGCTCTCAGTAACATGACACAGATATTCAGGACTGACATAAACCTTGTTGGAGCCCCAACCAGGACCTGATGAGCCCAAACACAGCCCCCACCCTCTCCCATAAACACACTATGGAGACCACTTAGATGGAAGCACAGGTCCTAGCAACCTGCTGGGCATTGCTGCCTGCCGCACTTCACCGGAGCCACATGACCAAAATTCACTATGTGTAGCATTAGTATTACTATAAGTTTCACTACTACAATAATTATTTTTGATATAGATTTTTTATTTATCGCTTTTATTTCAATTAATTTTGTATAATAATAATAATTATTATTATTTCTGTAATTCTGCTTTGCGCTCACTTCTGACGCCCTCCCCATCACCCTCTGTTCACCTTTAAAATGAAAATAAAGAAAAATTCAATAATAATAATAACAATTGTAAAGATAATAAACTTTGAGAAATACAAAAGCCCCCTCCCATCAGGTCTGGGGGTTGTCCTAGAGGGATGAGAATCTGTGGGGAGGTGTCCCAATCAGCCAGCAAACTCTGCAGGGTCTGGGGGCGACTGATATTGGGTTACGACTGCTTCATCATATTATTATTACTGTCATTGATAGAATCATCATCATCATCATCATCATCATCATCATCATCATCATCATCATCATCGGCGGACACTCGGGGTCGAGTATGTCTGTCCTCCTTCTTGGTCCTTGTGGGTCTTCAGGTGGGCGAAGAGGCCGAACAACAGTGTCAGACCTGTTTGATCAATACTCTCTGTAAATATACACGTAAATACACAATGCAACAATTCTCCAAGCAGAATTCCATATTTCTATTTTTTGTATTATTTAACTTCTATTTTAATAATGTAAAAACTACCTCTGCTACTCACCACTGCACTTTATCATATTATTCTAGCCTGTACATATTAGTCACGCCTATTTGTTGTTTCTTTGTATTTAGAGCTAATGTTATTTTTATCATATTTTTATTTTATTTTTTATTGTAGGTCTTATTCTTATGCCTTGTACAAAGAGAGCACAGTTTACTAAAGTCAAATTCATGGTGTGTTCAAGCATACTTGGCGAATAAAGCTGATTCTGATTCTGATTATTCCAGTCAGTTGTTAGTTCCTGCTGGTCTCTGTGTGTCTGGTTTGGTCTCTAAGTGTTCACCTGCAGTCGTGTATTTCAAATTGTTTTCTATATTGTATACTGTATTGTCATGTCTCTTAGCCGTCTTGTATTGTTCTGCAACACTTCAATAAAAAATGAAATGTTGTTTTTTTAATGAAAATGATCAATTTTCAAATGCTGATAAAAAATGAAACAAGTTAGAATTAAATGAAAACTGAAGCTCTGTCCTCTCTTTTGATGTGTTCATTGTTTCTATATTCAGAGAACTAAACATTTGAGGGAGCTTCAACATGTACCAAACATGTTGATGAAAATGCTGGCAGGGAAAGAGTTAATAAGTCAAAGCACCTGAGCCAAGTGGATCCAGGCTGTCAGACCAGTTCACACACTCCCTGTATTTCTCACTGATGGTGAGACTCAGATTACAATCAAACTGCTGCTGACTCTACTCCACAAACACACTCGTCTCCTCTTTTCGCCCCCTGAGACACAAACACAAACTATAGAACAGGTCAGTGTTTGTCAAATCACTGCTCTTCAACTCACACAGAAACTCTACAACATATTTCAAACAGCCAATCAGCATCCAGAAACATTTCTCCAGTCAAACAGTGATCCAGCAGCGTGTGAGCACAGTGATCCTGATCATCAAACATGTAGAGATTTCTCTGGAAGGATTCTCACCTGTTGAAGTGAGTTCAGGTCAGCTTACAGACACTTTCCACCTTCATGTGTGGAGAGAAGAAGCTGCTGGTTTGTCCCTCGTCAGTCCTGGTGTGTGTCTGTGTGCGTTTGATCTGAGGACGCCGTCCACACCCTCATACCTTCAGAGTGACGTCACTCTAACCTGTGACAGAAACCCAGTCAGTGTCAGGTTACACACTGATCACATGAAGTAGTTCTACTATCTGACCTCTAGATGGTGCTGACTAACCTTCATATGAAACAAACAGCAGCACTGACAGATGTGATGAAGCAGCAGTGAGGATCACACTGGGTGCATCTCAAAGCTCTTCACTGCAGTTTCTTCTCTCCTCACTCCTCTCTCCTCTCTCCTATATTTTCTAATGGTTGTAACTGTTCCTCATGCTCTTTTGGTCAGTTTCAAACTCTGTAATATCAGTGTATGTATCAGTAATAATATCAACATATGTTAAATAATTTGATACATCAGTTTTTGAGACCTCTACATCATCAGTGTGATATGTTCTATGTATACAATCAGATACATGCAGTGCATGGATAATCCACCAGGTGTGAGTAATTCATGCACCAGAAGGACGTCACTTGAGACATCCAAAATGTCAGCTGTGGATCAGAGACCCACTCCAGGTTTTTCAGGGATATTTTTACCAACTTTGAAAAAGTTTGGATGAAAAAAACTTTCAAATTGTTCCTGAAACTTCAAGAGGAATAGTTACTGGATTGATGCAATGTTAAACTAATTAATATTTCATTACCTCACTTATAGTCAAACCATGTTGAAAATGTGTGTATCAAAATGAATAAAGCAGGTATATGAGGACATTTATTTGGAGATCTGTCAATCATCATTTAATTAAGTTTCATACATTATGCATTCCATAAAGCAACATACAGTCTTTATTATTTAAGAACATGTTTAAATGACATAATGAGGTATATTTAGAGGAGAAATTGAGATATTTATAACGTATATTGTATTTTTATATATGTAACCTGCTGTATCATGATGATTGATGACTGGTTGAATGTTGCCATGGCTCCCTAGTGAATAATTATCTTCTGCTCATTCATTTCCACTAAAAACTGAACAATTCAGAGAAGAAATATACAATACATTTGTTTTTTTTGTTGTGTAGCAGACACAGAATGTGTATGACGTTGTTGTGTGTGATGACCCCTCCACACCACTAGGTGTGTTTGTGTCTTTCAGGTCTGGGTCGTCAGGGGGGTGGGCTGCACCTGGGCCGGTGTGGCAGTCAGCATAAAAACTCTTCCAGTGGCTGTGGGGCTTTCTCGATGCTCGGGCACACCTCGGCTCTCATCCCTCTCATTGCGGCGCAGCGCGGCACAGTGCTCCTGTTTGTTTTTGGTTATGCACGATTATTTCTTTTTGTTATAAATTTGTTAGCACTTTTTGCATACTTCTCGTCTCCACTCCCGTTTTTTGTTGGGTCCTCTGAGCCTGGATGTAACATGTGCAATATAGAAAAAAACATTTCTAGGTTTGACATTACTTTGGGAAAATCTTGAAGGATACTCAAAGTTTAATAGGCTAAAAATGTTGTTTATATATCTTTTAGTTTGTTTAAAATATTGGAAACTTTGAGCAATACATTTACACCAACATGCCTGATGTATCACATATGATACAAATTAAAACTCATATGAAAATTGCTATTTAATCTTTTTTTATTTGTCAGAAGGTCCAATAATCAGCTTACAGACACTTTCCACCTTCATGTGTGGAGAGAAGAAGCTGCTGGTTTGTCCCTCATCAGTCCTGGTGTGTCTGTGTGCGTTTGATCTGAGGACGCCGTCCACATCCTCATCCCTTCAGAGTGACATCACTCTAACCTGTGACAGAAACCCAGTCAGTGTCAGGTTACACACTGATCACATGATGTAGTTCTACTATCTGACCTCTAGATGGTGCTGACTAACCTTCGTATGAAACAAACAGCAGCACTGACAGATGTGATGAAGCAGCAGTGAGGATCACACTGGGTGCATCTCAAAGCTCTTCACTGCAGTCTCCTCTCTCCTCTATTTTCTAATGGTTGTAACTGTTCCTCATGCTCTTTTGGTCAGTTTCAAACTTTGGAGTACTTGGAGACCTGGTTTTAAGATCACATCAGCCTGTTCTCACTGTCACCATCTACCGCCCCCCTAAACACGACAGCAACTGTTTCACTGAGTTTGATGATTTGATGTCCCTTGTTTTAACTACTTATGATCAAATCATTTGACTTGGTGATTTTAATTTCCATGTTAACAACTCCTCTGACACAAGGGCTCAGGACTTTCTGGACTCTATTGCCTCTTTGAATCTCACACAGCATGTACAATCTGCCACACACACTCATGGAAACACACTCCACTTAATCATTACAAAGGGAATCAATATTGACATTTGATCCATCTCACAAGTCCCTAAAACTATTGGTGCAAAGCGTTTCATCACTGAGCAAGCTGTTGAACATTTCTCAAATCTGGTCAGAACTTTTCCTCCATCCACATCCTGCTCACTCCATGACACTGTTAATGATTTTAATCAAACACTGAAAACTCTCTTCAGACACTGTTGCCCAGCACAAACCACAAAGAAGCAAAGCAGCCTGGAAAACTGCTGCTAAATGTCAACTGAAGAGAGACTGCAGGAGAGCAGAGAGATGCTGGAGGAAAAGCACAGTACAGGTTCATTTTGACATTTTGAAAGAGCACTGTGCCGCGCTGCGCCGCAATGCCCACACGGGATGAGAGCTGAGGTGTGCCCGAGCATCGAGAAAGCCCCACACCCAGTGGAAGAGCTTTTATGCTGACTGCCACACCGGCCCAGGTGCAGCCCACCCCCCTGACGACCCAGACCTGAAAGACACAAACACACCTAGTGGTGTGGAGGGGTCATCACACACAACAACGTCATACACATTCTGTCTGCTACACAACAAAAAAAACAAATGTATTGTATATTTCTTCTCTTAATTGTTCAGTATTTAGTGGAAATGAATGAGCAGAAGATAATTATTCACTAGGGAGCCATGGCAACATTCAACCAGTCATCAATCATCATGATACAGCAGGTTACATATATAAAAATACAATATACATAATAAATATCTCAATTTCTCCTCTAAATATACCTCATTATGTCATTTAAACATGTTCTTAAATAATAAAGACTGTATGTTGCTTTATGGAATTCATAATGTCTGAAACTTAATTAAATGATGATTGACAGATCTCCAAATAAATGTCCTCATATACCTGCTGTATTCATTTTGATACACACATTTTCAACATGGTTTGACTATAAGTGAGGTAATGGAATATTAATTAGTTTAACATTGCATCAATCCAGTAACTATTCCTCTTGAAGTTTCAGGAACAATTTGAAAGTTTTTTTCATCCAAACTTTTTCAAAGTTGGTAAAAATATCCCTGAAAAACCTGGAGTGGGTCTCTGATCCACAGCTGACATTTTGGATGTCTCAAGTGACGTCCTTCTGGTGCATGAATTACTCACACCTGGTGGATTATCCATGCACTGCATGTATCTGATTGTATACATAGAACATATCACACTGATGATGTAGAGGTCTCAAAAACTGATGTATCAAATTATTTAACATATGCTGATATTATTACAGATACATACACTGATATTACAGAGTTTGAAACTGACCAAAAGAGCATGAGGAACAGTTACAACCATTAGAAAATATAGGAGAGAGGAGAGAGGAGTGAGGACAGAGTGAGGACAAAGGAGAGAGGAGACTGCAGTGAAGAGCTCTGAGATGCACTCAGTGTGATCCTCACTGCTGCTTCATCACATCTGTCAGTGCTGCTGTTTGTTTCATTAGAAGGTTAGTTAGCACCATCTAGAGGTCAGATAGTAGAACTACATCATGTGATCAGTGTGTAACCTGACACTGACTGGGTTTCTGTCACAGGTTAGAGTGACGTCACTCTGAAGGTATGAGGATGTGGACGGCGTCCTCAGATCAGACGCACACAGACACACACCAGGACTGACGAGGGACAAACCAGCAGCTTCTTCTCTCCACACATGAAGGTGGAAAGTGTCTGTAAGCTGACCTGAACTCACTTCAACAGGTGAGAATCCTTCCAGAGAAATCTCTACATGTTTGATGATCAGGATCACTGTGCTCACACGCTGCTGGATCACTGTTTGACTGGAGGAATGTTTCTGGATGCTGATTGGCTGTTTGAAATATGTTGTAGAGTTTCTGTCTGAGTTAAAGAGCAGTGATTTGACAAAGATTGACCTGTTCTATAGTTTGTGTTTGTGGAGTAGAGTCAGCAGCAGTTTGACTTTAATATGAGTCTCACCATCAGTGAGAAATGCAGGGAGTGTGTGAACCGGTCTGACAGCCTGGATCCACTTGGCTCAGGTGCTTTGATTTATTAACTCTTTCCCTGACAGCATTTTCATCAACATGTTTGGTACACGTTGAATCTCCTTCAAATGTTTAGTTCTCTGAATATAGAAACAATGAACACATCAAAAGAGAGGACAGAGCTTCAGTTTTTATTTTATTCTAACTTGTTTCATTTTTTATCAGCATTTGAAAATTGATCATTTTAATTAAAAAAACAACATTTCATTTTTATTAAAGTGTGTGTGTGCACGTTGGCGTGTGTGTGCGCGTTGGTGTGTGTGTGCGTTGGTGTGTGTGTGTGTGTGTTTGTGTGTGTGTGTGTGTGTTGGTGTGTGTGCACATTGGTGTGTGGATTGGTGTGTGCGCGCATGTGTGTGAGCATTGGTTTGTGTGCGTTTGTGTGCGTTGGTGTGCGTGTGTGTGCGCATTGGTGTGTGTGTGCGTTGGTGTTTGTTTGTGTGCGTTTGAGTGTGTGCGTGTGTTAGTGAGTGTGTGTGTGTGTGTGTGTACGTGTGTGTGTGTGTGTGTGTGTGTGTGTGTATATATATATATTCTATCAATGACAGTAATAATATGTATTCATGTAATCATGATGATGATGCACTCATAACCCGATATCAGTCGCCCCCAGACCCTGCAGAGTTTGCTGGCTGATTGGGACACCTCCCCACAGATTCTCATCCCTCTAGGACAACCCCCAGACCTGATGGGAGGGGGCTTGTTGGAGTGGGTTGAGATTTAATCAGTTTATCATCTATACAGTCAATTATATTTGTATTTCTCAAAGTTTATTATCTTTATTAACATTGTTATTATTATTATTGAATTTCTCTCCATTTTCATTTTAAAGGTGAACAGAGGGTGATGGGGAGGGCGTCAGAAGTGAGCACAAAGCAGAATTACAGAAATAATAATAATAATTATTATTATTATACAAAATGAATTGAAATAAAAGTGATAAATAAAAAATCTATATCAAAAATAATTATTGTAGTAGTGAAACTTATAGTAATACTAATGCTACACATAGTGTATTTTGGTCATGTGGCTCTGGTGAAGTGCGGCAGGCAGCAATGCCCAGCAGGTTGCTAGGACCTGTGCTTCCATCTAAGTGGTCTCCATAGTGTGTTTATGGGAGAGGGTAGGGGCTGTGTTGGGGCCCATCAGGTCCTGTTTGGGGCTCCAACAAGGTTTGTGTCAGTCCTGAATATCTGTGTCATGTTACTGAGAGCAATGAGAACTAATGTGTGTCCTGTGGTGTAAAGCTTGTTGTAATGATGAACATGTTGTTGTGTTTGTGTGAAGGTGGAGGCTCTGCTATGAATCAGTGTGAGGACGGAGAGGAGGGAGCCCCTCCCTCTAAAAGCACTCTGTGTGGGGAACATGAAGCTCAGAGGTGAGAGGAGGATCTCTACCTGTCCATGACTCTGCTCCATGTCAAAGCTCAGCACTCACATCACTGTGTGTGTGTGTGTTTGTGTTGAAGCCCAGAGCAGCAGCATGGACCAGACTCTGCTGGACCTGGACCCAGCTGTGTGTCCTTAAAGAGTGACCGGTCTCAGGGTCGATATTTGGATTTCAAAGATGGATGTCAGTCTGCTGATAAAATGTAAGAAGGTTAAAGGTTTGTGTCCGTCGTCCTCAAACTGTCCTCAGGACGGTTCAAAAAGTCAAAGTGTCCCCCTGAAGGACATTTCTGCAACAATCCCTTTAACCATCTTTGATCTACAATACTCAGAGACACTTTTTACAAATCTTGAAGAGTTCTTTAACTTTTGTGTTTATGACTCTTTCAGTACCAAAGATAAGAGACCTGGACCTGGACCCAGCTGTGTGTCCTTAAAGAGTGACGGGTCTATGTGTCGATTCATTGAGTTCAAATCTGGAGCGATGAGTGCTGATGAAAGGTAAGCCCCTCAAAGTGAACTTCCTGTTGTTGTGTGTGAAACCTTTGTAACTGTGGTTAATGTTTTCTCTGTGAAGGTGAACATTTGTCACTGGTTGTATTTCTATCAGGATCAACACAGTAAACAGGATTGGAGGCAGAAAGAACTGTACTCAGCATGTAGTATCTTCATGTGTGTCTTGTGTTTGTAGGAGGATCCAGCAGTGTTTCTACCAGGATCCACTACATAGAATCTATAACATCAACACTGTGTGTCATTATATTATATACACTACATGATGTTATATTTGTTCCACAGAGTTCAGAGATCAGAGGCTCCCATTGGTCAGTCTGCCCAACAGCATCAAACAGAGCTGGACTCCATATTGATGGTGAGTAAATGTACAAACACAGCTCCTCCTGAGAATCAGAGCACACACTCATTCTGTTTGGATGTTTCTGTTTCCTGATTTCACTGCAAACATCCTCTCTGCCTGAATTCTCTTCACACTCAGTGTTTGACTGATTGAATGAAGCCTTACATTTCTGAGCTGCACACAGTCAGAGGTCAGAGGTCATGCTGCTCTCACACAGACTCAGACTCTGTCAGCAGAGTTCACAAAGTGAGTCCAGTTTGAGGTCTAAACAACAGAAACACTTTGCTTCATGTTAATGACAGCTGCTGCTTTCAGCTCTAATAAACACATCAGGTCTAAAGTCACTGCAGACTTCTTCTGGATGAAAGCACACCAGGAGATTTCTCCAACAGGAAGTTCATTTCAGAGAAACTTGATTTGTAGAAGACAGGACCATCCACAGACTAAGTCCTAAAGCAGCATTGTGATCCATGCTGGACTCTGCAGACCAGCAGGCTCTCTGTCTGTCACAGATGATCTGATGTTCTATTTTGTTCTGCTCCAGCTGCTCCAGGAGAACATCATCAGTTTTGTAAAGACCGAGCTGAAGGAGATCCAGAGAGCTCTGAGTCCAGATTACCCAGAATGCTTAGAGAGTCAGAGGGAGGATGAGGATGAAGAGCAGAGGAGGAGCAGAGAGGCCTTTCTGGAGATCACTCTGCACTTCCTGAGGAGAATGAAGCAGGAGGAGCTGGCTGACTGTCTGCAGAGCAGTAAGAGGATTTGAACACATTGAACATGATGGAGAGAGGAAATGGAGACAACATGGGAGAGGTTTACATTTCAAACTCTGCTGTTAATATGATGCACACATTTGTATCACATATATGAGCTGTGAGAAAGTGTTCACAGCTGATGAAGAGATTTCAGAGAGGAGGAAAATCAAATCCATCCTGATGTCTGAAAGTGTAAATTCATCAGACTGATTGTAGCTTCAGATCATTCATCACATTTCTCTTTTGTTCTTTCAGGAACTCTTGCTGCAGAGTGCAGACATAAACTGAAGTCTCACCTGAAGGAGAAGTTCCAGTGTGTGTTTGAGGGGATCGCTAAAGCAGGAAACCCAACCCTTCTGAACCAGATCTACACAGAGCTCTACATCACAGAGGGAGGGACTGGAGAGGTCAATGATGAACATGAGGTCAGACAGATTGAAGCAGCATCCAGGACACCACACAGACCAGAGACCACCATCAGACAAGAAGACCTCTTTAAAGGCTCACCTGGAAGAGATCAACCAATCAGAGCAGTGCTGACAAAGGGAGTGGCTGGCATCGGGAAAACAGTCTTAACACAGAAGTTCACTTTGGATTGGGCTGAAGACAAAGACCACCAGGACATCCAGTTCACATTCCCCTTCACTTTCAGAGAGCTGAATGTGCTGAGAGAGAGAAAGTTCAGCTTGGTGGAACTTGTTCATCACTTCTTTACTCAGACCAGAGAAGCAGGACTCTGCAGGTTTGAAGAGTTCCAGGTTGTGTTCATCTTTGACGGTCTGGATGAGTGTCGACTTCCTCTGGACTTCCACAACAATCAGGTCCTGACTGATGCTACAGAGTCCACCTCAGTGGATGTGCTGCTGACAAACCTCATCGGGGGGAACCTGCTCCCCTCTGCTCGCCTCTGGATAACCACACGACCTGCAGCAGCCAATCAGATCCCTCCTGAGTGTGTTGACATGGTGACAGAGGTCAGGGGGTTCACTGACCCTCAGAAGGAGGAGTACTTCACAAAGAGATCCAGAGACCAGGAGCAGGCCAGCAGAATCATCTCCCACATCAAGACATCCCGAAGCCTCCACATCATGTGCCACATCCCGGTCTTCTGCTGGATCACTGCTACAGTTCTGGAGGATGTGCTGAAGACCAGAGAGGTAGGGGAGCTGCCTAGGACACTGACTGAGATGTACATCCACTTCCTGGTGGTCCAGTCCAAACTGAAGAGCATCAAGTACGATGGAGGCGCTGAGACTGATCCACTCTTGAGTCCAGAGAGCAGGGAGATGATCCAGTCACTGGGAAAACTGGCTTTTGATCAGCTGCAGAAAGGAAACCTGATCTTCTATGAGTCCGACCTGACAGAGTGTGGCATCAAGATCCAGGAAGCCTCAGTGTACTCAGGAGTAGTCACACAGATCTTCAGAGAGGAGAGAGGACTGTACCAGGACCAGGTGTTCTGCTTCATCCACCTGAGCGTTCAGGAGTTTCTGGCTGCTCTTCATGTCCATCTGACCTTCACCGACTCTGGACTCAACCTGATGGAAGAAGAACAACCAACGTCCCCAATCTCTAAAATCTTTAGAGACAAACCTAAACTGAAACGTCTCCATCAGAGTGCAGTGGACCAGGCCTTACAGAGCCCAAATGGACACCTGGACTTGTTCCTGCGCTTCCTCCTGGGTCTTTCACTGCAGACCAATCAGACTCTCCTGAGAGGTCTGCTGACACAGACAGGAAGTAGCTCACAGACCAATCAGAAAACAGTCCAGTACATCAAGAAGAAGATCAATGAGGATCTGTCTGCAGAGAGAAGCATCAACCTGCTCCACTGTCTGAATGAACTGAATGACCGGTCTCTAGTGGAGGAGATCCAACAGTCCCTGAGATCAGGATGTCTCTCCACAGAAAAACTGTCTCCTGCTCAGTGGTCAGCTCTGGTCTTCATCTTACTGTCCTCAGAGAAAGATCTGGACGTGTTTGACCTGAAGACATACTCTGCTTCAGAGGAGGCTCTTCTGAGGCTGCTGCCAGTGATCAAAGCCTCCAACAAAGCTCTGTATGTGGATACATGAGAGATTAAAAACATGTTGATCATGACAGATGAAACACTGTGTCTGTGCTAATCACTAATTCTTCTTCAGGCTGAGTGGATGTAACCTGTCAGAGAGAAGCTGTGCTTCTCTGGCCTCAGTCCTCAGCTCACAGTCCTCCAGTCTGAGAGAGCTGGACCTGAGTCACAACAACCTGCAGAATTCAGGACTGGAGCTCCTATCTGCTGGACTGAAGAGTCCACATTGTAAACTGGAAACTCTCGGGTCAGTATAAAGCTGAGATTAAAATCTTACACTGTCATAGACAATAACCCAATGAGTGTAAGCGACATCAAAACACAAAGCTCCACATGACTCTTAATTTTTCTCAAATCATGAGTAAGAATAGGTCAGAAAACTGGAAACTAGCTTGTTCTGTTTAATATTTGTTTTTACATGAAAATGATCAAAACCTTTACACTTTGCTTATTGCATGATTCCTTTTCTAACCCCAGACTGTCAGGATGTCTGATCAGAGAGAGAGGCTGTGCTTCTCTGGCCTCAGCTCTGAGGTCCAACCCCTCCCACCTGAGAGAGCTGGACCTGAGCTACAATCATCCAGGAGACTCTGGAGTCCAGCTTCTGTCTGCTGGACTGGAGGATCCACTCTGCAGACTGGATACACTGAGGTATGACCAGACAACAAGAGTTCAAACACTGCAAGAGCAAAAGAAAAAATCCCATTTCACAAAAACGATCTTGTTTAGTTTCATTATTTTCTGAGGAGTGATTGGACCTGAATCAGACAAAGACCACCAGAAGACTATCAAACACAAAATAAACTACTCAGTAGAAATTCAAAGCTTGAACCGAAAAGCCAACTGGACTCAGTAGAAACTCTTGAAGACGTTTCACGTCTTCTCTGAAAGACTTCTTCACTTCTGAACAGACTGGGGGCGGAGCTAGAGAATATAAGCTTCTAACAGTGGTTGGTGTGCTAAGGTGGTCACATGGGGTCGTTATTAGAGTCGTTGACTTAGTTCTTGACAGTTGTTCAGGTCAGCTGTTAATGTTATATACAAAACAATTCCCATGTGACTGTTCATCCACTAATGTTGTGTGTGAACATAAAGAAGGCAGAGACTAGTTCACTTTAACTTTGAATATCATCTGTATTTACAGATTCTACATGAACATGTAGAATCCATACTCAGGGGTCTGGTTTCTGTTTGTCGTCTGAGTAGTCCTGATCATCAGGAGGCTTTGGTGTCTGAGGGAAAACTCATGCTCTGTCTTCATCACTCTGAAACCATAAGACAGGATGTTTAGGATGAGTCATTTTGACTCCTGACACATACAAAGAGACGACTACTTTAAAGTGACAGAACAAAGGTTCAGCAGGAATCCTCTTTACTGATTTCAAAGAGGACATGAGAAGCAGAATCTGGACTTTATGGATCCAAAGAGCAACAGCCAGCCTTTGCTTTTTGAATCTTTGACTTCTTCTTCTTCTCTTTCTCTGAGTATCTCAACACTGTCAGAAAAAGAGACAGAGTGATGGAGACAGCTGGCTCAGAGGAGTTTCAGTCTGTTTCTCTGTCACAGGGACAAACTGAGGAACACTGCTTCATGTTGAACAGCAGGTAGGACTCATGTTGGACTGAACATCACTCTGACTGTGTTTCTTCCTCCAGGGTGGACCATGGTGGAGAGCAGTGGTTAAAACCTGGACTGAAGAAGTGTAAGTGTGGAATCAGTTTGACTCATGAGGACCAAACAGCAGACTGTCAGCTAACAAAGAATAAAGCCTTCAGGTGTGTCTGATGATAAACTGCTGCTGTGTTGTGTCTTTGTCTCTCCATCAGATGTCTGTGAACTCACTCTGGACTCAAACACAGCACACAGACAGCTCAGACTGTCTGAAGACAACAGGAAGGTGACATATGTGGAAGAGGATCAGTCATATCCTGATCATCCAGACAGATTTGAATACTGGTCTCAGCTGCTGTGTAGAGATGGCCTGACTGGTCGCTGTTACTGGGAGGTCAAGTGGAGAGGAGTGGTTAATATATCAGTGAGTTACAGAGGAATCAGAAGGAAAGGAAACAGTTATGACTGTCTGTTTGGATCTAATGATCAGTCCTGGAGTCTGAGCTGCTTTGATGAAGGTTACTCTGTCCGTCACAATAAGAGAGAAACAGTCCTCCCTCTCTCCTGGTCCTCTGACTCTCACAGAGTAGCAGTGTATGTGGACTGTCCTGCTGGCACTCTGTCCTTCTACAGAGTCTCCTCCGACTCTCTGATCCACCTCCACACCTTCAGAACCTCCTTCACTGAACCTCTGTATCCTGGGTTTGGGATGTTGTATTATGGTTCCTCAGTGCGTGTGTGATCTGTGTAGAACACACACACACTTCAGCTGATCATGTGACTGTTTCTGTCACATCAGCATGAATGTCTGTGATCAAAGAGCAGGACTCAGTGGAAAACTGTCTAACTGAAATGTACTTCTTTATATCTCTGTTGTGAAAACATCGGGCCTCATTCATTCTTTGTTTCTTCAATGTGTTGATGAGAAAGTTTGTCAGAGAAGTCTGAGTCTCATTCATTAAACTGTCCTTACTGTTGAAACTGGTATGACAGAGGAATACATTGTGTTTGGAGTCAGAGATTTAGTCTCCTTTGAGGAGCTCTCTGTACAGTTTAACTTACAGTGCTCTACATTCTATGTTTATCTAATACTAAACACTTATTTCTGCAAATTTGCAATAACTGCAGCACAAAGATGTGCAGAACACAATCCAGTTGCATTGTACATGTCCCTGTGAAGTACAGGCATGACTTAATGAGCTCAGGGCACAGGAAATGACTGCTCTATGCATTCAGGTGAGAAAACTAACTTCATCACCCTGACAGCTTTCAATGTGGAGAGGCAGCGACTGAAGAGGCCCTGATGTGCCACAGGACATGCTCTCAGTTTAGAGAGACGAAAACACGTTTTGATTTCGTTGACGAGACGATGACGAGACGAAAACATTAGTGGCGGATTGTCAGACATTTAAAATCCATGTTTCCCCTGCTGTTCGTGTAATCTTTAGAAATAAAAGTGATGACTTCCTGTGACAGGCTGAGTTATTATCTGAGGGGTTCAGTGTTAGCTTGGTCTCTACCTGCAGCAGGTGTGCTTTATGAACCAGCTCTCCTCACCTCCATGCATCTGTCTCATCTTCATTGAGGATTTTTACCCCCGGTGTGCGTTAGTGACAAAGACACAAGACACACACAGGACGTCTGTTTAATATTTGACGTTGTTGCCGCTATCACCGTAAAAAGCTCCTCGTCTACAGCTTGATTTAATCCAGTTTGGTGAAACATCAGACACCTTCAGTAAGTTTTGAACAACTCCTTGTCATCAAAGATGCAGATGCATTTCAGAGTGCCGTGAACTCACTGACTGTCCAGTGCCTCTGTCGCTGCGAGGTGCATTCAGGGACCGTCGTAAAAGTGCAATACAGCCCTTATATTGTGTCCATGGCATTATTTGAATCAAGAGAATCAAAATATCTTCATAGTGGTCATATCAAGAATTTTTTCTTTTTACTTTTTAGCAGGCTAAATCATTTCACTTAAGATATTACACTAAAGTGTTAAAAGAGTGAAATGTTGACTATTTGAACCCCTGGTAACCCTGATACTGACAGCTGATCAGCTACATGAATTATTTTAAAGAGAGAACATTTTTTGGCAAAAATCAAAGATTAAAATCTGACTAAAACTAGACTAAAATGTTTTGAGTTTCCGTCAACTAAAACTAGACTAACTAAGACTATAAAGGGCTGAAAAGACCAAAATGTGACTAAAACTAACAGGCATATTCGTCCTAAGACTAAGACTAAGACTAAATCTAAAATAGCCACCAAACTTAAAACTACTCCTCTGCAAGTCCTCTCCCACTGAGAAAAGAGGAAATTCAGAAGCTCACAGCCGCCGTTGCCATTCGCCCACTCCATCACCACCGGGGAGTGGTGAAAAAACATATTTGGACTTGTTTTTCACAAAAGAATAATATATATATATATATATATTTAAATTAATTAATCGATAATTGATCGTTAACATTTCCAAAAATCAATCACGGAAAATACTTAAAATGTACATCCCTAAGTTAGCTATTGTTAGTACTCACAACTGTCATTATCCAGTTGTACCGGTGACACGATATCAGGAGAAAAGTTATAACACATATCATACTGTAACAGATCTACTGTTTGTTAAACATGTTCAGCGTAGATGCTCATAATTCCTACAGTGTTGACAGTTAGTGAAGGCATCAGGAGAGGTGTAGAGTGTGCGAGCGGAAGAGAGGAGAGACAAGAGGAGAAGTTTTTCATTCATTCAAACATTGATTGTTGCTTTGTTGGTTGGCGTGATCACGGCCGACAGTGACCGGTTAGTAAAGCTCAACATGTTTATGAATCGGATCGTCATCCTTACAGCGACCGGACGGACATACAATGTAAATTTCTGTAGGACTTACTGAATGTCATTCATTCTTTTGCTTGTCAGAGCCCTCGTGGTGAGAGCTTCTTAGACTCTGATCTGGACTACAGTCCTGAGCAAAGCCCCTTATCCGGTCAGAGGGGACACGGACCCCAGCTTTAAGTAGTTTTTAAAATATGTACTTTTACTTTGAGACAACTGCTGTGTCCACTGCAAATCACAAGAAAGATGGAGACAGACAAAACAGACAACAGTGGTGCAGACCTAGCTGGAGGCGAAACGTTGCGTTCTGTGACAGAAAATGAAGTAAACCCCTGACCACATTTAAGGGACTACTTTGGCTTCTAGTGCAAGAATGGCATAAGCATCATTATGCACTGTAAGCTGTGTTTGCCCAGAGTGACCGAGGTAGCAGCTTATAAAAACTCTACATCAAACCTGCGCCAACACGTAGAGGTAAGTTAAATTCAAACATTTATGCCGGTGCAATGGTAGTTAAATTACATTTTGTATTTTAGTATGAAGAGGTAAGTCAAAGGTGTGCTTCGACAGGTACAGTACAGCACAGGTACACACCGTAGACTGCGTTTATTATGCAGAAATCCAGTTTCATGGCTGTATCTGACCAACATGACCGAAACATGGCACAAAGTCAGTAAATGCTGTCATGCTCTCTGTGTTGTTATCCGATGTGCAGATGTGGACTCACCCTCACGTCTTTTTATTATATATGTAAGCTTTAATAGGACAGACAGTTTGGAATTTGAGTTAAGATTAAGATATGTTTATATTATTTATATGGTAACTATTTACATACAAGTTTATGTAAGTTATTATTTGTGTATGTATGTTGTTATAATTATTTCTACAGCGTCATCTAGTTGGGACCAAACGTGTTGAATGTACTTCTGTGGTTCTAATTACATTTACCTGGAGCTCGGTCATCCTGGCCTCTCATTGGTTGGCTCTGGAACTTGTAATGGAGTGACAAGGAAGTGTTGTTATGCCGATCGAGTGTGCTAAAAAGTAAAGTGCTTCAAGACAGTGTTATGTACAAGGTCAGAGAGGGAATGAGGAGGAGGGGAATCATGATTTGTTCAGATCTTCAGGTGTCTCTGTGAGCAAGAATTGTGCATTGTTAAATGTTAAAAGACAAAAATGTGATGCATGTAGAAAACCTTTTATCTATAAATGCAAATATTTTAAATTCTGTCTGTTAAATGAACATATTGATAATTATGTAAACATTTTGTTCACAGAGGAAACATCCATCAAAGCTGAAGGACTTCAATGACTTTGTACCAATATGGAAGCGAACCCTAGAACCACCAGATACCCCAATTGCCAGCCTCAGCCGCCTGTGAGCGTCTCTTCAGCTGTGCTGGACTCCTGTTTACTGCAAATGGAACAAGGATGACCTCTTCTAACTTTGAAAACCAGCTTCTGCTCAAACTAAACAGGAAGTTTAGTGAGTAATGTTGAAAAGAAGAAACCACAACAAAGGAACTTTAATTAAAACATACAGTGGGGCAGGGCAATTTTCTGTGTAGCAGCTGCCATGTGGTTCATTTGACACGTTTTTTTTTTTGGACAGAATATTCTATTGTGTTGACATGTTTCATGTTGTTAATACACTTCATTTGTAAAGATTTCCCTTAATTAAACAACAACAACTTTTTAAATTCAAATCTTGGTGTCCTTATTGCACTCCACAGGAGAGATCTGTTGTTAAATACAAAGTAACTTTTACTTAAAGTACATTTTATACGGGTACTTTTTACTTTTACTTTGAGTAAATTTTTAAACGGGTACTTCTACTTGTACTTAAGTAAAATTTTATCAAAGTACCAGTACTTGTACTTAAGTAAAATATTTCAGTACTCTTTACACCTCTGGACAGTTCTCACTGCCTCTGGTGTCAGTCATGAGAAGGTTCACCTAAAGGCATCTGGGCCTGAACTCGGTGGCCTTCAGAACACCTGACAAGAGACACACACAGTGTGAACGTTCCAGCAGTGTATCAATACATCATAAAGTGTGGGAGTGGAATAGCTGAAGATAAAAACAACACTGCTATCAATCGGTCAAGAGTTCATACAAATATTCTCACTCCCCGCTTGTCAATATGACGGCTTGCTCTGATGCCCTCCTCTTCCAAAAACAAATATCTGGGTCCCACGCAGTCGTCTCTTTGGACCATGGGCTCTAAGGTTGAGTTAGTGATTAAACATGTGCAACATCCAGCTAGTATTAAATCCTCATTATCTGACTTTAAGACATGCAACAATCAGTAACATTAGTTTACAACACAAAACGGTCACAGTCTGGTTTGGTTTGGTACCAAAACTTTGCTTAGTGAACAAAAATATCATTGAGTGTATGAAAGTACTGAAATACGTTCATCGTCTAAGTGACAAACTTCAGCTACAAAATAAAAAATTGTATCGAACATAACTTGTGTATCAACATTATTTAATGAATGTACAGACATAAGATAACCAATGGCTACGTTTACATGAGACTTTTAATTCCTCTTTAATTCAGAATAAAAATTGAATCCTCTTTAAAAAGATGAAAAATGACCTTGTAAACACCTAATTCAGAATGAAAATGACCATTCTGAATTAAACTTAAATCCGAAGTAAGTGTCTGGTTTATTCTGATTTTAAATCTGAATTGAATAATTCCTCGATCATGTATATGTTCATTCCGCTTTAAATTAATTCCAGCCGTTCTCCGGTCCTCTATCTCTCTTCTCGTCCTCAGCTGACGAAAGTGAAGCAGTATGTTTGTGTTGAGCTGCTTATTCAAAACTATAATCAAAATCAAAGTGAAAATTGTACTTATTGTGTGGTCTTCCATGTTGTAACTGAAAATAAAAGAAGCAAGAACTGGAGTCTGTTTTCTTCCGGTAGACGTAAATACGTCACACCCGCCCCTGTCGAATCAGAACCCTTCCCAACCCCCAGACCTTAAGTGGAATTGAATGAAGACGGTTAAACGCGTTTTCCATGAATACCTGAATTCGGAATTACTATTTCCATGTAAACACGAAGGAGAATACTTTTTTGTCAAAAAAAAAGTTTTTTCAAATTGTTCCAAAAACCATTCACAGTAATTGCTTTTTCGATGTGTTTAACGTCGGGTGCAACATTTTCACTTTTTTTCATGTTTTTCGGCTTTGGGAGCAAAAATTCCTATTTGAGACAACCCAACTTTTCGAAAGGTCCGGGGTCAACGTTTTGGTCAAAAAAATGTTTTTTTCAAATTGTTGCAAAAACCATTCACAGTCATTGCTTTTTCGATGTGTTTAAGCGTAGGCACAACATTTTCACTTTTTTTCATGTTTTTCGGCTTTGGGAGCCAAAAAATCCTATTTGAGACAACCAAACTTTTCGAAAGGTCCGGGGTCAACGTTTTGGTCAAAGAAATGTTTTTTTCAAACAGGTGCAAAAACCATTCACAGTCATTGCTTTTTGGGTGTGTTTAAGCATAGGCACAACATTTTCACTTTTTTTCATGTTTTTCGGCTTTGGGAGCCAAAAATCCTATTTGAGACAACCGAACTTTTCGAAAGGTCCGGGGTCAACGTTTTGGTCAAAAAAATGTTTTTTTCAAATTGTTCCAAAAACCATTCACAGTCATTGCTTTTTCGATGTGTTTAAGCATAGGCACAACATTTTCACTTTTTTTCATGTTTTTCGGCTTTGGGAGCCAAAAATCCTATTTGAGACAACCCAACTTTTCGAAAGGTCCGGGGTCAACGTTTTGGTCAAAAAAATGTTTTTTTCAAATTGTTCCAAAAACCATTCACAGTCATTGCTTTTTCGATGTGTTTAAGCATAGGCACAACATTTTCACTTTTTTTCATGTTTTTCGGCTTTGGGAGCCAAAAATCCTATTTGAGACAACCCAACTTTTCGAAAGGTCCGGGGTCAACGTTTTGGTCAAAAAAATGTTTTTTTCAAATTGTTCCAAAAACCATTCACAGTCATTGCTTTTTCGATGTGTTTAAGCATAGGCACAACATTTTCACTTTTTTTCATGTTTTTCGGCTTTGGGAGCCAAAAATCCTATTTGAGACAACCCAACTTTTCGAAAGGTCCGGGGTCAACGTTTTGGTCAAAAAATGTTTTTTTCAAATTGTTCCAAAAACCATTCACAGTCATTGCTTTTTCGATGTGTTTAAGCATAGGCACAACATTTTCACTTTTTTTCATGTTTTTCGGCTTTGGGAGCCAAAAATCCTATTTGAGACAACCGAACTTTTCGAAAGGTCCGGGGTCAACGTTTTGGTCAAAAAAATGTTTTTTTCAAATTGTTCCAAAAACCATTCACAGTCATTGCTTTTTCGATGTGTTTAAGCATAGGCACAACATTTTCACTTTTTTTCATGTTTTTCGGCTTTGGGAGCCAAAAATCCTATTTGAGACAACCCAACTTTTCGAAAGGTCCGGGGTCAACGTTTTGGTCAAAGAAATGTTTTTTTCAAATTGTTCCAAAAACCATTCACAGTCATTGCTTTTTCGATGTGTTTAAGCATAGGCACAACATTTTCACTTTTTTTCATGTTTTTCGGCTTTGGGAGCCAAAAATCCTATTTGAGACAACCCAACTTTTCGAAAGGTCCGGGGTCAACGTTTTGGTCAAAGAAATGTTTTTTTCAAATTGTTCCAAAAACCATTCACAGTCATTGCTTTTTCGATGTGTTTAAGCATAGGCACAACATTTTCACTTTTTTTCATGTTTTTCGGCTTTGGGAGCCAAAAATCCTATTTGAGACAACCCAACTTTTCGAAAGGTCCGGGGTCAACGTTTTGGTCAAAGAAATGTTTTTTTCAAATTGTTCCAAAAACCATTCACAGTCATTGCTTTTTCGATGTGTTTAAGCATAGGCACAACATTTTCACTTTTTTTCATGTTTTTCGGCTTTGGGAGCCAAAAATCCTATTTGAGACAACCCAACTTTTCGAAAGGTCCGGGGTCAACGTTTTGGTCAAAGAAATGTTTTTTTCAAATTGTTCCAAAAACCATTCACAGTCATTGCTTTTTCGATGTGTTTAAGCATAGGCACAACATTTTCACTTTTTTTCATGTTTTTCGGCTTTGGGAGCCAAAAATCCTATTTGAGACAACCCAACTTTTCGAAAGGTCCGGGGTCAACGTTTTGGTCAAAGAAATGTTTTTTTCAAATTGTTCCAAAAACCATTCACAGTCATTGCTTTTTCGATGTGTTTAAGCATAGGCACAACATTTTCACTTTTTTTCATGTTTTTCGGCTTTGGGAGCCAAAAATCCTATTTGAGACAACCCAACTTTTCGAAAGGTCCGGGGTCAACGTTGTGGTCAAAGAAATGTTTTTTTCAAATTGTTCCAAAAACCATTCACAGTCATTGCTTTTTCGATGTGTTTAAGCATAGGCACAACATTTTCACTTTTTTTCATGTTTTTCGGCTTTGGGAGCCAAAAATCCTATTTGAGACAACCCAACTTTTCGAAAGGTCCGGGGTCAACGTTTTGGTCAAAGAAATGTTTTTTTCAAATTGTTCCAAAAACCATTCACAGTCATTGCTTTTTCGATGTGTTTAAGCATAGGCACAACATTTTCACTTTTTTTCATGTTTTTCGGCTTTGGGAGCCAAAAATCCTATTTGAGACAACCCAACTTTTCGAAAGGTCCGGGGTCAACGTTTTGGTCAAAGAAATGTTTTTTTCAAATTGTTCCAAAAACCATTCACAGTCATTGCTTTTTCGATGTGTTTAAGCATAGGCACAACATTTTCACTTTTTTTTCATGTTTTTCGGCTTTGGGAGCCAAAAATCCTATTTGAGACAACCCAACTTTTCGAAAGGTCCGGGGTCAACGTTTTGGTCAAAGAAATGTTTTTTTCAAATTGTTCCAAAAACCATTCACAGTCATTGCTTTTTCGATGTGTTTAAGCATAGGCACAACATTTTCACTTTTTTTCATGTTTTTCGGCTTTGGGAGCCAAAAATCCTATTTGAGACAACCCAACTTTTCGAAAGGTCCGGGGTCAACGTTTTGGTCAAAGAAATGTTTTTTTCAAATTGTTCCAAAAACCATTCACAGTCATTGCTTTTTCGATGTGTTTAAGCATAGGCACAACATTTTCACTTTTTTTCATGTTTTTCGGCTTTGGGAGCCAAAAATCCTATTTGAGACAACCCAACTTTTCGAAAGGTCCGGGGTCAACGTTTTGGTCAAAGAAATGTTTTTTTCAAATTGTTCCAAAAACCATTCACAGTCATTGCTTTTTCGATGTGTTTAAGCATAGGCACAACATTTTCACTTTTTTTCATGTTTTTCGGCTTTGGGAGCCAAAAATCCTATTTGAGACAACCCAACTTTTCGAAAGGTCCGGGGTCAACGTTTTGGTCAAAGAAATGTTTTTTTCAAATTGTTCCAAAAACCATTCACAGTCATTGCTTTTTCGATGTGTTTAAGCATAGGCACAACATTTTCACTTTTTTTCATGTTTTTCGGCTTTGGGAGCCAAAAATCCTATTTGAGACAACCCAACTTTTCGAAAGGTCCGGGGTCAACGTTTTGGTCAAAGAAATGTTTTTTTCAAATTGTTCCAAAAACCATTCACAGTCATTGCTTTTTCGATGTGTTTAAGCATAGGCACAACATTTTCACTTTTTTTCATGTTTTTCGGCTTTGGGAGCCAAAAATCCTATTTGAGACAACCCAACTTTTCGAAAGGTCCGGGGTCAACGTTTTGGTCAAAGAAATGTTTTTTTCAAATTGTTCCAAAAACCATTCACAGTCATTGCTTTTTCGATGTGTTTAAGCATAGGCACAACATTTTCACTTTTTTTCATGTTTTTCGGCTTTGGGAGCCAAAAATCCTATTTGAGACAACCCAACTTTTCGAAAGGTCCGGGGTCAACGTTTTGGTCAAAGAAATGTTTTTTTCAAATTGTTCCAAAAACCATTCACAGTCATTGCTTTTTCGATGTGTTTAAGCATAGGCACAACATTTTCACTTTTTTTCATGTTTTTCGGCTTTGGGAGCCAAAAATCCTATTTGAGACAACCCAACTTTTCGAAAGGTCCGGGGTCAACGTTTTGGTCAAAGAAATGTTTTTTTCAAATTGTTCCAAAAACCATTCACAGTCATTGCTTTTTCGATGTGTTTAAGCATAGGCACAACATTTTCACTTTTTTTCATGTTTTTCGGCTTTGGGAGCCAAAAATCCTATTTGAGACAACCCAACTTTTCGAAAGGTCCGGGGTCAACGTTTTGGTCAAAGAAATGTTTTTTTCAAATTGTTCCAAAAACCATTCACAGTCATTGCTTTTTCGATGTGTTTAAGCATAGGCACAACATTTTCACTTTTTTTCATGTTTTTCGGCTTTGGGAGCCAAAAATCCTATTTGAGACAACCCAACTTTTCGAAAGGTCCGGGGTCAACGTTTTGGTCAAAGAAATGTTTTTTTCAAATTGTTCCAAAAACCATTCACAGTCATTGCTTTTTCGATGTGTTTAAGCATAGGCACAACATTTTCACTTTTTTTCATGTTTTTCGGCTTTGGGAGCCAAAAATCCTATTTGAGACAACCCAACTTTTCGAAAGGTCCGGGGTCAACGTTTTGGTCAAAGAAATGTTTTTTTCAAATTGTTCCAAAAACCATTCACAGTCATTGCTTTTTCGATGTGTTTAAGCATAGGCACAACATTTTCACTTTTTTTCATGTTTTTCGGCTTTGGGAGCCAAAAATCCTATTTGAGACAACCCAACTTTTCGAAAGGTCCGGGGTCAACGTTTTGGTCAAAGAAATGTTTTTTTCAAATTGTTCCAAAAACCATTCACAGTCATTGCTTTTTCGATGTGTTTAAGCATAGGCACAACATTTTCACTTTTTTTCATGTTTTTCGGCTTTGGGAGCCAAAAATCCTATTTGAGACAACCCAACTTTTCGAAAGGTCCGGGGTCAACGTTTTGGTCAAAGAAATGTTTTTTTCAAATTGTTCCAAAAACCATTCACAGTCATTGCTTTTTCGATGTGTTTAAGCATAGGCACAACATTTTCACTTTTTTTCATGTTTTTCGGCTTTGGGAGCCAAAAATCCTATTTGAGACAACCCAACTTTTCGAAAGGTCCGGGGTCAACGTTTTGGTCAAAGAAATGTTTTTTTCAAATTGTTCCAAAAACCATTCACAGTCATTGCTTTTTCGATGTGTTTAAGCATAGGCACAACATTTTCACTTTTTTTCATGTTTTTCGGCTTTGGGAGCCAAAAATCCTATTTGAGACAACCCAACTTTTCGAAAGGTCCGGGGTCAACGTTTTGGTCAAAGAAATGTTTTTTTCAAATTGTTCCAAAAACCATTCACAGTCATTGCTTTTTCGATGTGTTTAAGCATAGGCACAACATTTTCACTTTTTTTCATGTTTTTCGGCTTTGGGAGCCAAAAATCCTATTTGAGACAACCCAACTTTTCGAAAGGTCCGGGGTCAACGTTTTGGTCAAAGAAATGTTTTTTTCAAATTGTTCCAAAAACCATTCACAGTCATTGCTTTTTCGATGTGTTTAAGCATAGGCACAACATTTTCACTTTTTTTCATGTTTTTCGGCTTTGGGAGCCAAAAATCCTATTTGAGACAACCCAACTTTTCGAAAGGTCCGGGGTCAACGTTTTGGTCAAAGAAATGTTTTTTTCAAATTGTTCCAAAAACCATTCACAGTCATTGCTTTTTCGATGTGTTTAAGCATAGGCACAACATTTTCACTTTTTTTCATGTTTTTTCGGCTTTGGGAGCCAAAAATCCTATTTGAGACAACCCAACTTTTCTAATGGTCCGGGGTCAACGTTTTGGTCAAAGAAATGTTTTTTTCAAATTGTTCCAAAAACCATTCACAGTCATTGCTTTTTCGATGTGTTTAAGCATAGGCACAACATTTTCACTTTTTTTCATGTTTTTCGGCTTTGGGAGCCAAAAATCCTATTTGAGACAACCCAACTTTTCGAAAGGTCCGGGGTCAACGTTTTGGTCAAAGAAATGTTTTTTTCAAATTGTTCCAAAAACCATTCACAGTCATTGCTTTTTCGATGTGTTTAAGCATAGGCACAACATTTTCACTTTTTTTCATGTTTTTTCGGCTTTGGGAGCCAAAAATCCTATTTGAGACAACCCAACTTTTCGAAAGGTCCGGGGTCAACGTTTTGGTCAAAGAAATGTTTTTTTCAAATTGTTCCAAAAACCATTCACAGTCATTGCTTTTTCGATGTGTTTAAGCATAGGCACAACATTTTCACTTTTTTTCATGTTTTTCGGCTTTGGGAGCCAAAAATCCTATTTGAGACAACCCAACTTTTCGAAAGGTCCGGGGTCAACGTTTTGGTCAAAGAAATGTTTTTTTCAAATTGTTCCAAAAACCATTCACAGTCATTGCTTTTTCGATGTGTTTAAGCATAGGCACAACATTTTCACTTTTTTTCATGTTTTTCGGCTTTGGGAGCCAAAAATCCTATTTGAGACAACCCAACTTTTCGAAAGGTCCGGGGTCAACGTTTTGGTCAAAGAAATGTTTTTTTCAAATTGTTCCAAAAACCATTCACAGTCATTGCTTTTTCGATGTGTTTAAGCATAGGCACAACATTTTCACTTTTTTTCATGTTTTTCGGCTTTGGGAGCCAAAAATCCTATTTGAGACAACCCAACTTTTCGAAAGGTCCGGGGTCAACGTTTTGGTCAAAGAAATGTTTTTTTCAAATTGTTCCAAAAACCATTCACAGTCATTGCTTTTTCGATGTGTTTAAGCATAGGCACAACATTTTCACTTTTTTTCATGTTTTTCGGCTTTGGGAGCCAAAAATCCTATTTGAGACAACCCAACTTTTCGAAAGGTCCGGGGTCAACGTTTTGGTCAAAGAAATGTTTTTTTCAAATTGTTCCAAAAACCATTCACAGTCATTGCTTTTTCGATGTGTTTAAGCATAGGCACAACATTTTCACTTTTTTTCATGTTTTTCGGCTTTGGGAGCCAAAAATCCTATTTGAGACAACCCAACTTTTCGAAAGGTCCGGGGTCAACGTTTTGGTCAAAGAAATGTTTTTTTCAAATTGTTCCAAAAACCATTCACAGTCATTGCTTTTTCGATGTGTTTAAGCATAGGCACAACATTTTCACTTTTTTTCATGTTTTTCGGCTTTGGGAGCCAAAAATCCTATTTGAGACAACCCAACTTTTCGAAAGGTCCGGGGTCAACGTTTTGGTCAAAGAAATGTTTTTTTCAAATTGTTCCAAAAACCATTCACAGTCATTGCTTTTTCGATGTGTTTAAGCATAGGCACAACATTTTCACTTTTTTTCATGTTTTTCGGCTTTGGGAGCCAAAAATCCTATTTGAGACAACCCAACTTTTCGAAAGGTCCGGGGTCAACGTTTTGGTCAAAGAAATGTTTTTTTCAAATTGTTCCAAAAACCATTCACAGTCATTGCTTTTTCGATGTGTTTAAGCATAGGCACAACATTTTCACTTTTTTTCATGTTTTTCGGCTTTGGGAGCCAAAAATCCTATTTGAGACAACCCAACTTTTCGAAAGGTCCGGGGTCAACGTTTTGGTCAAAGAAATGTTTTTTTCAAATTGTTCCAAAAACCATTCACAGTCATTGCTTTTTCGATGTGTTTAAGCATAGGCACAACATTTTCACTTTTTTTCATGTTTTTCGGCTTTGGGAGCCAAAAATCCTATTTGAGACAACCCAACTTTTCGAAAGGTCCGGGGTCAACGTTTTGGTCAAAGAAATGTTTTTTTCAAATTGTTCCAAAAACCATTCACAGTCATTGCTTTTTCGATGTGTTTAAGCATAGGCACAACATTTTCACTTTTTTTCATGTTTTTCGGCTTTGGGAGCCAAAAATCCTATTTGAGACAACCCAACTTTTCGAAAGGTCCGGGGTCAACGTTTTGGTCAAAGAAATGTTTTTTTCAAATTGTTCCAAAAACCATTCACAGTCATTGCTTTTTCGATGTGTTTAAGCATAGGCACAACATTTTCACTTTTTTTCATGTTTTTCGGCTTTGGGAGCCAAAAATCCTATTTGAGACAACCCAACTTTTCGAAAGGTCCGGGGTCAACGTTTTGGTCAAAGAAATGTTTTTTTCAAATTGTTCCAAAAACCATTCACAGTCATTGCTTTTTCGATGTGTTTAAGCATAGGCACAACATTTTCACTTTTTTTCATGTTTTTCGGCTTTGGGAGCCAAAAATCCTATTTGAGACAACCCAACTTTTCGAAAGGTCCGGGGTCAACGTTTTGGTCAAAGAAATGTTTTTTTCAAATTGTTCCAAAAACCATTCACAGTCATTGCTTTTTCGATGTGTTTAAGCATAGGCACAACATTTTCACTTTTTTTCATGTTTTTCGGCTTTGGGAGCCAAAAATCCTATTTGAGACAACCCAACTTTTCGAAAGGTCCGGGGTCAACGTTTTGGTCAAAGAAATGTTTTTTTCAAATTGTTCCAAAAACCATTCACAGTCATTGCTTTTTCGATGTGTTTAAGCATAGGCACAACATTTTCACTTTTTTTCATGTTTTTCGGCTTTGGGAGCCAAAAATCCTATTTGAGACAACCCAACTTTTCGAAAGGTCCGGGGTCAACGTTTTGGTCAAAGAAATGTTTTTTTCAAATTGTTCCAAAAACCATTCACAGTCATTGCTTTTTCGATGTGTTTAAGCATAGGCACAACATTTTCACTTTTTTTCATGTTTTTCGGCTTTGGGAGCCAAAAATCCTATTTGAGACAACCCAACTTTTCGAAAGGTCCGGGGTCAACGTTTTGGTCAAAGAAATGTTTTTTTCAAATTGTTCCAAAAACCATTCACAGTCATTGCTTTTTCGATGTGTTTAAGCATAGGCACAACATTTTCACTTTTTTTCATGTTTTTCGGCTTTGGGAGCCAAAAATCCTATTTGAGACAACCCAACTTTTCGAAAGGTCCGGGGTCAACGTTTTGGTCAAAGAAATGTTTTTTTCAAATTGTTCCAAAAACCATTCACAGTCATTGCTTTTTCGATGTGTTTAAGCATAGGCACAACATTTTCACTTTTTTTCATGTTTTTCGGCTTTGGGAGCCAAAAATCCTATTTGAGACAACCCAACTTAC
>NC_048285.1:72500-115177 GCF_009762535.1 Notolabrus celidotus | reverse complement strand
GGTTAGGATTAGGATTAGGGTTAGGGTTAGGATTAGGGTTAGAATAAGGGTTAGGGTTAGGATTAGGGTTAGGGTTAGGGTTAGGGTTAGGATTAGGGTTAGAGTTAGGATTAGGGTTAGGGTTACGGTTGTGATTAGGGTTAGGATTAGGGTTGGGATTAGGATTAGGGTTAGGGTTAGGGTTAGGATTAGGGTTAGGATTAGGGTTAGGGTTAGGGATAGGTTTAGGGTTAGGGTTAGGGTTAGGGTTGTGATTAGGGTTAGGGTTAGGGTCAGGGTTGTGATTAGGGTTAGGGTTAGGGTTGGGGTTGTGATTAGGGGTAGGGTTAGGGTTAGGGTTAGAGTTGTGATTAGGGTTAGGGTTAGGGTTAGGATTAGGGTTAGGGTTAGGGTTAGGGTTGTGATTAGGGTTAGGATTAGGGTAAGGATTAGGGTTAGGGTTAGGATTAGGGTTAGGGTTAGGGTTGTGATTAGGGTTAGGATTAGGGTTTAGGGTTAGGATTAGGGTTAGGATTAGGGTTAGGGTTAGGATTAGGGTTAGGGTTAGGGTTGTGATTAGGGTTAAGATTATGGTTGGGATTAGAATCAGGGTTAGGGTTAGGATTAGGGTTAGGGTTAGGGATAGGGTTAGGATTAGGGTTAGGGTTAGGATTAGGGTTAGGGTTAGGGCTAGGGTTTTGATTAGGGTTAGAGTTAGGGTTAGGGTTGTGATTAGGGTTAGGGTTAGGGTTGGGGTTGTGATTAGGGTTAGGGTTAGAACCAGAATTAAACTCAAGCAAACAGAACCAGAACCAAATTTAACCAGAAACACAACCAAACAGAACTAAACCGAGCCAGAGCCAAACCAGAACCAAAACAGAACTAGAACCGAAACAGAACCGAACTCAAGCAAACCGAACCAGAACCGAACCGGAACCCAGCTCAAGCAAACCAAACCAGAACTTAACCAGAACCGAACAAAAACCGAATCAGAACCGAATCAGAACCGAACAAGAACCAAAATCGAACCAGAACCGAACTCAAGCAAACCGAACCAGAACCGAACCAGAACCAAAATCGAACCAGAACCGAACTAGAACGGAACTCAAGCAAACCGAACCAGAACCGAACCAGAACCAATACGAACCAGAACCGAACCAGAACCAAACTAAAGCAAACAGAACCAGAACTAAACTGGAGCAAACATTATTAATGTCCTCAGGTTGGCATTGAGTAAAATCAGATCCCTCTGCTTGGATGGTCTGATCCGGTTTCTCCTCTCAGTGAGTATTTGCCCGGTCTTTGAGAAGAACCCTAACCCTAACCCTCTCTGAAGGAACAGATGAAGCCACGATACACAGCCTCCCCTCCATCCCCTGTATCCTATATTATATATACATGTGATTGGCCGCATGGCCGCCATGCTGACCAATCAAAACAAAGTTCTGCTGTGAGCAGAGCTGGGGCTGAGCACTGAGAGAGCTAAGCAGGGAAAGGAACAAACTGGGAGCCGGCTCTCTCTGGATGTGAGCCGGCTCTTCTGATCCACTATAAAGCATCGACTCTCAGAGCCGCAGCTTTAGATCATGACACATCACTATTATATACAGGGTTAAAGGTGCACAAAAATACTTGGTGTCATTAACTACAATGGCAGAAAATATTAAATCAAAGTTTTGAGAATGTTCATTTAAAAATAAATTAGAATTAAATCTGGAGCTGGTGTAAAATCAACAGCACACAGTCAACATGCTGCATATGCAACTACAAGGACTCATATCTGCACAACATGAAACAGAAGACCACAGTCTGTAACGTAAGAACGCAGCAACGAGCACGGCAGCCGACACATGGTAATCACGTCTTTCCAATGTGTTTGAAAATGATGTGGATGAGCAGTTTTATTCTCTGAAGACAGAAAAGAATGAAACAATGCAGAGTTCATTTTTGTAATTCATTATCCATTTATAATTTTTAATACAAGGACAGCAAACACCTAACTGATGTTGGGATTTTTAATCATGTTTCTCCATAATGAAGATTTTGCAGACGTTAGCTGAGCATAGGAATGCCTTGTACCTACAGTATACCTACAGGATGAGAGCCCACAGCTCAGCTCTGTACAGCACAGAGTGGAGATGTGGCAGCTCATCTCAGTCATAATCAGGTGCAAAACTGAATTCGACCTCTAGATGGAGCAGATAGTGGGGCAAATGATGTGTGATTCTTTGTGTTCACGTACTGCCACCTAGAGGCTGATTTGAAGAACTACCTGTGACTAGGAAGTTTAAGAGTGAACTCACCTCACTGTGTTGTTAAGAGGCTGTCTGTGTCCACTACTTTATTAGATAAGTGCAGTCCATAGACATTACATCAGAGAAAGGAAAGGTCATATCTTATTGTTTAACCCCGCCCCCTATCACCCAGGTTAACAGGAAGTACTCAATACTTGAAGTCAGTTGTAGATAAAGTACCTTTAACTTTGTCTGGAGTAGATTCACAGATCAGAACTTTTACTTCTACTCCAGTAACACGTCATCAGAGTCACTGTTCCTTTATTTTAGTGTTTCAGAACTCTGTTCATCCCTGGTAGGAACTTAGTTTGAGTCAACAGCAGTTACAGAAGACAATGAGTGACTACATCCATGTTTGATAAATATAAACTGTATTATGTGACCTTTATGATCCATTTAAAAAAAAGTTTAATTCTATTAACTTTTATTTTTACTTTATTAATTTTTACAACGTGGACCTGTGCTGATGAAACGGCTGCTCCTGTGGAAGGCTGGGAAAGTGACGTCATTTGAAGGTATGTTAATGTATTTAAATGTTCTTTAAATGTTATTTTCTCCTTTCAACATTTATAAAGTTTGACATGATGTTAATTTAACATTAGCAGCTGTACAACATGTGTCAACATCAATCTACATCATCACCAACGTGTAGCTGAAATGTTGTGTTTGGTTGTTTCAGGTTGAGCCGCCTGTGTGCAGCTATTCAAGAGGAGTGAGAGTCTAATCTCTGATGGACTGATGCTGTTTGGTGAGAGGTAAGTACAGCTGTAAACATCTGGTTATATGCTGTCAGCACACCACACAACAGTGTCGTCCAAATACGTGTTTTTATTTCCATCAAACAAAAATCATTAGTCAAAGTACATCACCAGATCCCTGCTGCTCTCCTCTCAGCTTCTGTCTGATTTGGATGTTTGTGTGCAAACCACCCTGCAGTCTCA
Source organism: Notolabrus celidotus (assembly GCF_009762535.1). Classification (NCBI taxonomy): domain Eukaryota; kingdom Metazoa; phylum Chordata; class Actinopteri; order Labriformes; family Labridae; genus Notolabrus; species Notolabrus celidotus. The sequence continues at coordinate 111,963 of NC_048285.1, read as the reverse complement.
TGAGGACATGGCTTCATCAGTTTAAACACAGGGGGGGAAATCTCTGCAGGTGAAGAACAGTTTAATGGATCTGATTCAGACTGTTCTCACAAACTTTCTTTGATTACGTTGAAGAAGAAAAAAGGATGAATGAGGCTTGATGTTTTTCACAATAGAGATGTGAATAACTAAAGTTCAGTCTGACACTTTTCCGTGGAGTCATGCTCTTTGATAACAGACGTTCATGCTGATGTGACAGAAACAGTCAAATACTCAGTTTGTGTTTGTGTAGAGAGGAGGAGACTCTCCGTCCTACACAGAACACAGACACACTGAGGAACCAGGAGACCGCAACCTAAACCCAGGACACAGAGGTGTAGTGAAGGTGGTCCTGAAGGTGTGGAGGTGGATCAGTGAGTCAGAGGAGACTCTGTAGAAGGACAGAGTGCCAGCAGGACAGTCCACATACACTGCTACTCTGTCAGAGTCAGAGAACGAGGAGAGAGGGAGGTCTGTTCTTCTGTTATTGTGAAGGACAAAATAACCTTCATCAGAGCAGAACAGAGTCCAGCACTGATCATTCCATCCAAACACACAGTCGTTACGGCCTTCTTTCCTTCTGATTCCTCTGTAACTCACTGATATATCAACCCCTCCTCTCCACTCGACCTCCCAGTAACAGCGACCAGTCAGACCATCTCTACACAGCAGCTGAGTCCAGTAGTCAAATCTGTCTGGATGGTTAGGATATGACTGATTCTCTCTCACATATGTCACTTCCCTCTTGTCTTCAGACAGTCTGAGGTTTCTGTTTGCTGTGTTTGAGTCCAGAGTGAGTTCACAGACATCTGATGGAGAGATAAAGACACAACACAGCAGCAGTTTATCATCAGACACACCTGAAGGCTTTATTCTTTGTTAGCTGACAGTCTGCTGTTTGGTCCTCATGAGTCAAACTGATTCCACACTTACACTTCTTCAGTCCAGGTTTTAACCACTGCTCTCCACCATGGTCCACCCTGGAGGAAGAAACACAGTCAGAGTGATGTTCAGTCCAACATGAGTCCTACCTGCTGTTCAACATGAAGCAGTGTTCCTCAGTTTGTCCCTGTGACAGAGAAACAGGCTGAAACTCCTCTGAGCCAGCTGTCTCCATCACTCTGTCTCTTTTTCTGACAGTGTTGAGATACTCAGAGAAAAAGAAGAAGAAGAAGTCAAAGATTCAAAAAGCAAAGGCTGGCTTTTGCTCTGTCCTCCAACATGGAGACTTTGTTTTCCTGCTTTAAAAAGAGACTTGTTTCTTCATTCAAATCGTCTTTCTTGCATGACATAAACTATAGTGCTTATTAGACTATGAAGTGCTCTATAATGTCCATGTGAATGTAAACCAGATTATGAAAACTGCACTTTGAGAAAAAGAAAGTCCAGGCGTGTTGGTCTGATGCATTACGGCAGCACTACACATAAAGTCTCTCTCCCTCCCCCTCTTTCTCCATGCAGCAGGTTGGCATTGATGCGCTGACTCCCGTTGATCATATTATTTATTAATTGATTGAAATCTAATTTTAAATGTGATCTTCTGTGTTACTGTGTCAGTGTTTTCAGTGTTGTATTGCTGGTAAATTTAAGTTATTAAGCAGATCAGGCTTTCAGAGCGGATGTCTGACAGTTAGTCTATACGGCAGGAATTCTGGAATATCACCGGCCGAACTGGCCGACGTAAAAAAAGCCCAACGTAAACTCTGGTCCCTGCTGAGACAAACAGCAGGTAGCAGCATGTTTATGAAGCTGATGGTGACTGACAGGTCTGCTGCTGGTCTCCCTGAATGTAGCTGTGTCAGTAAACCAGTATATCTGGGCTGATCAAGCTCAATGAATACTGTTTGATCTCATTGTTTAACCCAGGAGGATTATCTGCTGAGTTGTGAAAAACTTTGTCCCTTGAATCCAGCTATGGGTTGTAGTAGGAAGTTAGTTCTGCCCCTTTAGCAAAACTGGCTTCCCCATTTAATGTCCGTAAGCTCAACCTTGTTTGATAACAACAGGCTGATGTGGTGTGGGAACCCCCCTCCCTCTCGCGAAAATGTACGTTTTTTGCGCTTGTGCACATGTGATTTTGACCGCTAATAGAGCGAGTGAACACAAAACATTCCTGCGCCTGGTGTAAAGGCGACATTAGAGATTAGGTCTTTTTATTTCTACGCATTATTAATAATAATTATATTCCTTCAATGAAATATCTGTTTTCTTTCTCTTCACACAATTTAATTTGATGAACAGTCACATCTGACTTTTTCTGTATATAACATAACCACTAAAGAAGTGAAGTGATGCTGTTGTTAATTCCAGTGTTAATTTTGGCGGCTCTTTTAGATTTAGTCTTAGTCTTTAGATTAAATGTTATTTTTAGTCACATTTTAGTATTTTCAGCCCTTTATAGTCTTAGTCTAGTTTTAGTCGACGGAAACTCAAAACATGTTAGTCATTGATTTTTGCAGAAACATCTTCACTCTTTAAATAATTCATGTAGTGGATCAGATATCGGTATCAGGGTTATACCAAGAGTTCAAATCGTCAACACTCCTTTAACACTTTGTGTAATATCTGAAGTTAAATAATTCAGCCTGGCCCTGCTAAAATGTCAAAAGAAAACATTCTTGATGTGACCACTGTGACTGTATTTAGATTCTCTTGATTCACAGTAAAATGCAATGAAAGGACTGTATTGCACTTTTACGACGGTCCCTGAATGCACCTGCAGTGACAGGCGCACTGGACACAGTCAGTTCACTCTGAAATGCATCTTCATCTTTGATGACGAGGAGTTGATCCAAACTTACTAAATGTGTCTGATGTTTCACTAAACTGGATTAAATCAAGCTGTAGACGCCAAGCTTTTTACGGTAACCACGGCAACAACGTCAAACATCAAATATTAAACAGACGTCCCCCGGTTGTGTCTTTGTCACTAACGCACACCGGGGGGTAAAAATCCTCAATGAAGATGAGACAGATGCATGGAGGTGAGGAGAGCTGGTTCATAAAGCACACCTGCTGCAGGTAAAGACCAAGCTAACACTGAACCCCTCAGATAATAACTCAGCCTGTCACAGGAAGTCATCACGCCATCTTTAAAGACGCACAGCACAGGGGGAAACATGGATTCTTAATGTCCGACGGTCCAACACTAATGTTTTCGTCTCGTCAACAAAATCTAAACATACGTTCATCAGAGTTTTATTATCAGTGATGATCTTTAGCTCGTCATAGTCTCGTTTTCATCATGAAAAAATGAGTCGTTGACGAACATTTATCGTCATCATTTTGTTAACGAAATGAACACTGGTTAACACAAAGGATAGTGTGTTACATGATGACATGTTTAAAGACAATAAATGAAATATCAGAGAACATCTAAGGAGATATATGGTGTCAACAATGAAGAGAGTCCTCATGTATCTAAATCTACAACCTTTACTCATGATGCTGAAAGAAAAGACGATTCAGTCTGCGTCATGATTCTCTCTAAACGTAGAAACTGTCAGATTTCACTTTAAGAAGACAGGACAGCTGTCGTTCACCTGATCAGTCAGCTGATAATGAAAGCTTATCAGTTTATTGACATTTAGTGAGTGAGTGCCTGATTCAGTCCCAATCACTCCTCTCAAAGGAATAATCAAAGTAAGATGCTTTTAATGTGAAATGTTTTCTTTTACACATTCAGTGTTTGAGCTCTTGTCATGTTATACCTCAGTGTATCCAGTCTGCTGTCTGGATCCTTCTGTCGAGCAGAGAGCTGCTCGACACCTGAGTCTCCTGGATGGTTGTAGCTCAGGTCCAGCTCTCTAAGGTGGGAGGGGTTGGAGCTCAGAGCGGAGGCCAGAGAAGCGCAGCCTTCCTCTGTGATCAGACACCCTGACAATCTGGAGTTGGAAAACACAGTAAGATTAAGCAAAAGTCTATAAATTCTAAATATACTCAAAGATTTCTGTCCAGTAGAATCAACAGAAAACCTGACCTGAGAGTTTCCAGTTTACAATGTGGACTTCCCAATCCAGCAGACACACTCTTCACTCCAGAATCCTGCAGGTTGTTGTTACTCAGGTCCAGCTCTCTCAGACTGGAGGACTGTGAGCTTAGGACTGAGGACAGAGCTTCACAGCTTCTCTCTGACAGGTTACATCCACTCAGCCTGTAAAAGGAAAAGTAAGAAGACCAAACGAATGCTTTCACAGTTGTCATGAGCAGAATTAAGTATATATAAAATGTCTCACTCATGAACTCACACAGCTTTGTTGGAGGCTTTGATCACTGGCAGCAGCCTCAGAAGAGCCTCCTCTGAAGCAGAGTATTTCTTCAGGTCAAACACGTCCAGATCTTTCTCTGAGGACAGTAAGATGAAGACCAGAGCTGACCACTGAGCAGGAGACAGTTTCTCTGTGGAGAGACGTCCTGATCTCAGGGACTCCTGGATCTCCTCCACTAGAGAACGATCATTCAGTTCATTCAGACAGTGGAACAGGTTGATGCTTCTCTCTGCAGACAGATCCTCACTGATCTTCTTCTTTATGTACTGGACTGTTTTCTGATTGGTCTTTGAGCTACTTCCTGTCTGTTTCAGCAGACCTCTCAGGAGAGTCTGATTGGTCTGCAGTGAAAGACCCAGGAGGAAGTGCAAGAACAAGTCCAGGTGTCCGTTTGGACTCTGTAAGGCCTGGTCCACAGCACTCTGGTGGACCCATTTCAGTTCAGGTTTTTCCCTATAGATTTTAGAGATCAGGCACGCGGGTTGTTCTTCTTCCATCAGGTTGAGTCCAGAGTTGGTGAAGGTCAGATGGACATGAAGAGCAGCCAGAAACTCCTGAATGCTCAGGTGGATGAAGCAGAACACCTGGTCCTGGTACAGTCCTCTCTCCTCTCTGAAGATCTGTGTGAACACTCCTGAGTACACTGAGGCTTCCTTGATCTTGATGCCACACTCTGTCAGGTCGGACTCATAGAAGATCAGGTTTCCTTTCTGCAGCTGATCAAAAGCCAGTTTTCCCAGAGACTTGATCATCCTCCTGCTTTCTCGACTCCAGAGTGGATCAGTCTCAGCTCCTCCATCATACTTGATGTTCTTCAGTTTGGACTGGACCACCAGGAAGTGGATGTACATCTGAGTCAGGGTCCTGGGCAGCTCTCCTCCCTCTCTGGTCTTCAGCACATCCTCCAGAACTGTAGCAGTGATCCAGCAGAAGACCGGGATGTGGCACATGATGTGGAGGCTTCGGGAGGTCTTGATGTGGGAGATGATTCTGTTGGCCTGCTCCTGGTCTCTGAACCTCTTCCTGAAGTACTCCATCTTCTGAGGGTCAGTGAACCCTCTGACCTCTGTCACCATGTCAACACACTCAGGAGGGATCTGATTGGCTGCTGCAGGTCGTGTGGTGATCCAGAGGCGAGCAGAGGGGAGCAGGTTCCCCCTGATGAGGTTTGTCAGCAGCACATCCACTGAGGTGGACTGTGTAACATCAGTCAGGATCTGATTGTTGCTGAAGTCCAGAGGAAGTCGACACTCATCCAGACCGTCAAAGATGAACACAACCTGGAACTCTTCAAACCTGCAGAGTCCTGCTTCTCTGGTCTGAGTAAAGAAGTGATGAACAAGTTCCACCAAGCTGAACTTTCTCTCTCTCAGCACATTCAGCTCTCTGAAAGTGAAGGGGAATGTGAACTGGATGTCCTGGTGGTCTTTGTCTTCAGCCCAGTCCAGAGTGAACTTCTGTGTTAAGACTGTTTTCCCGATGCCAGCCACTCCCTTTGTCAGCACTGCTCTGATTGGTTGATCTCTTCCAGGTGAGCCTTTAAAGATGTCTTCATGTCTGATGGTGGTCTCTGGTCTGTGTGGGGTCCTGGATGCTGCTTCAATCTGTCTGACCTCATGTTCATCATTGACCTCTCCAGTCCCTCCCTCTGTGATGTAGAGCTCTGTGTAGACCTGGTTCAGAAGGGTTGGGTTTCCTGCTTTAGCGATCCCCTCAAACACACACTGGAACTTCTCCTTCAGGTGAGACTTCAGTTTACGTCTGCACTCTGCAGCAGGAACAGTTCCTGAAATAACTAAAGAGAAATGTGATGAATGATCTGAAGCTACAATCAGTCTGATGAATTTACACTTTCAGACATCAGGATGGATTTGATTTTCCTCCTCTCTGAAATCTCTTCATCAGCTGTGAACAGTTTCTCACAGCTCATAGATGTGATCCAAATGTGTGCATCATATTAACAGCAGAGTTTAAAATGTAAACCTCTCCCATGTTGTCTCCATTTCCTCTCTCCATCATGTTCAATGTGTTCAAATCCTCTTACTGCTCTGCAGACAGTCAGCCAGCTCCTCCTGCTTCATTCTCCTCAGGAAGTGCAGAGTGATCTCCAGAAAGGCCTCTCTGCTCCTCCTCTGCTCTTCATCCTCATCCTCCCTCTGGCTCCCTAAGCATTCTGGGTAATCTGGACTCAGAACTATCTGGATCTTCTTCAGCTCGGTCTTTACAAAACTGATGATGTTCTCCTGGAGCAGCTGGAGGAGAACAAAACAGAACATTAGATCATCTGTGACAGACAGAGAGCCTGCTGGTCTGCAGAGTCCAGCATGGAGACTGGATCACAATGCTGCTTCAGGACGTAGTCTGTGGATGGTCCTGTCTTCTACAAGTCAAGTTTCTATGAAATGAACTTCCTGTTGGAGAAATCTCCTGGTGTGCTTTCATCCAGAAGAAGTCTGCAGTGACTTTAGACCTGATGTGTTTATTAGAATGAAGCTGAAAGCAGCAGCTGTCATTAACATGAAGCAAAGTGTTTCTGTTGTTTAGACCTCAAACTGGACTCACTTTGGGAACTCTGCTGCCAAAGTCTGAGTCTGTGTGAGAGCAGCATGACCTCTGACCTCTGACTGTGTGCAGCTCAGAAATGTAAGGCTTCATTCAATCAGTCAAACACTGAGTGTGAAGAGAGTTCAGGCAGAGATGATGTTTGCAGTGTGATCAGGAAACAGAAACATCCAAACAGAATGAGTGTGTGCTCTGATTCTCAGGAGGAGCTGTGTTTGTACATTTACTCACCATCAATATGGAGTCCAGCTGTGTTTGATGCTGCTGGGCAGACTGACCAATGGGAGCCTCTGATCTCTGAACTCTGTGGAACAAATATAATATCATGTACTTTATGTAATGACACACAGTGTTACATCTGATAGAGTCTGTCTTATGGATCCTCCTCCAAACACAGGACAGTCTTACCTTTCATCATCACAAATCTCTCCATCTTTGAACTCAATAGGTCTGTGGATAGAGTCGTCACTCTTTAAGGACACACAGCTGGATCCAGGTCCAGGAGAGCCTGGTCTCTGATGTTGGACTCTAACAGAATGGCAAACACTGATGAACAAACATGAACTCTGAAAATCTTCCGATTTTGAGTTCACTGCTGAAATTTACTACAAACTTTTCTAATGTTTGATTCTGATAAAAACAGTGTGATCAATTATTACCTAAGATGATCAGACTGATGTCCATCTTTGAAATAAATAGGTCTGTGCATAGAGTCGTCACTCTTTAAGGACACAAAGCTGGGTCCAGGTCCAGGAGAGTCTGGTCTCTTCATGCAATTCATTTCATCACGCATCGACTACTGTAATTCTCTGTTTTCATCTCTCAGCATGTCTGCCCTCAGTCGCCTGCAGTCAACACAGAATGCAGCAGCCAGAGTACTAACACGGTCAAACAAACGGTCTCACATAGACCCGGTAGTTAAATCCCCTCACTGGCTCCCCGTCCCTTACAGAATCCAGTACAAAATCCTCACACTTACTTACAGATCCCTACACGGTCAGACTCCAGAATACTTGTCAGAACTCATTCACCCCTACCAGCCACCTCGCCCACGCAGGTCCAACATGTTACACCTTTTAACTGTTCCACAAACACACCTCAGCACTCGTGGTGACAGAGCCTTCCAGGCTGTAGCCCCTAGGCTCTGGAACACCCTGCCGATATCCCTGCGCTCTGCAGAGTCTGTAGATGTTTTTCAGTCTACATTAAAAACTCATTTATTCAGGAAAGCTTTTAGTTGACTCTCATAGAACATTTAATGCTTTTAAGGATCATGTACCCTCTGTACTTTTTATGTTGCCTATCGGTTTTATCTTTCTTTCTGCATGTCTTGTCTTTGGAAAGCACTTTGTGACATTTGTCTGTGAAAAACGCAATAAAAATAAAGCTTACTTACTTAATATAAACTTTTTAAATTCTTTAATTCTGATAAAATTGGTGTGATCGATTATTACCTTAGATGATCAGACCGACGTCCATCTTTGAACTCAATAGGTCTGTGCACAGAGTCGTCACTCTTTAAAGACACACAGCTGGGTCCAGGTCCAGGAGAGTCTGGTCTCTGATGTTGGACTCTAACAGAATGACAAACACTGATGAACAAACATGAACTCTGAAAATCTTCCGATTTTGAGTGCTGCTGAAATTTACTACAAACTTTTCTAATGTTTGATTCTGATAAAAACAGTGTGATCAATTATTACCTAAGATCATCAGATTGACGTCCATCTTTGAAATAAATAGGTCTGTGCATAGAGTCGTCACTCTTTAAGGACACACAGCTGGGTCCAGGTCCACGAGAGTCTGGTCTCTGAATTCATGCATTCATTTCATCACGCATCGGCTACTGTAATTCTCTGTTTTCATCTCTCAGCATGTCCGCCCTCAGTCGCCTGCAGTCAACACAGAATGCAGCAGCCAGAGTACTAACACGGTCAAACAAACGGTCTCACATAGACCCGGTAGTTAAATCCCCTCACTGGCTCCCCGTCCCTTATAGAATCCAGTGCAAAATCCTCACACTTACTTACAGATCCCTACACGGTCAGACTCCAGAATACTTGTCAGAACTCATTCACCCCTACCAGCCACCTCGCCCACGCAGGTCCAACATGTTACACCTTTTAACTGTTCCACAAACACACCTCAGCACTCGTGGTGACAGAGCCTTCCAGGCTGTAGCCCCTAGGCTCTGGAACACCCTGCCGATATCCCTGCGCTCTGCAGAGTCTGTAGATGTTTTTCAGTCTACATTAAAACCCATTTATTCAGGAAAGCTTTTAGTTGACTCTCGTAGAACTTTTAATGCTTTTAAGGATCATGTACCCTCTGTACTTTTTATGTTGCCTATCAGTTTTATCTTTCTTTCTGCATGTCTTGTCTTTGGAAAGCACTTTGTGACATTTGTCTGTGAAAAACGCTGTATTACTACAGTTTACTTACTGAGTACAAACTTTTCTAATGCTTCAATTCTGATAAAATTGGTGAGATCGATTATTACCTTAGATGATCAGACTGACGTCCATCTTTGGAATAAATAGGTCTGTCCATAGAGTCGTCACTCTTTAAGGACACACGGCTGGGTCCAGGTCCAGGAGAGTCTGGTCTCTGATGTTGGACTCTGACAGAATCACAAACACTGATGAACAAACATGAACTGTGAAAATCTTCCAGGTTTGAGTGCTGCTGAAATTTACTACAAACTTTTCTAATGTTTGATTCTGATAAAAACAGTGTGATCAATTATTACCTAAGATGATCAGACTGATGTCCATCTTTGAAATAAATAGGTCTGTGCATAGAGTCGTCACTCTTTAAGGACACACAGCTGGGTCCAGGTCCAGGAGAGTCTGGTCTCTGAATTCATGCATTCATTTCATCACGCATCGGCTACTGTAATTCTCTGTTTTTATCTCTCAGCATGTCTGCCCTCAGTCGCCTCCAGTCAACACAGAATGCAGCAGCCAGAGTACTAACACGGTCAAACAAACGGTCTCACATAGACCCGGTAGTTAAATCCCCTCACTGGCTCCCCGTCCCTTATAGAATCCAGTACAAAATCCTCACACTTACTTACAGATCCCTACACGGTCAGACTCCAGAATACTTGTCAGAACTCATTCACCCCTACCAGCCACCTCGCCCACGCAGGTCCAACATGTTACACCTTTTAACTGTTCCACGAACACACCTCAGCACTCATGGTGACAGAGCCTTCCAGGCTGTAGCCCCTAGGCTCTGGATATCCCTGCGCTCTGCAGAATCTGTAGATGTTTTTCAGTCTACATTAAAAACTCATTTATTCAGGAAAGCTTTTAGTTGACTCTCATAGAACATTTAATGCTTTTAAGGATCATGTACCCTCTGTACTTTTTATGTTGCCTATCGGTTTTATATTTCTTTCTGCATGTCTTGTCTTTGGAAAGCACTTTGTGACATTTGTCTGTGAAAAACTTGATAAAAATAAAGCTTACTTACTTAATATAAACTTTTCTAATGCTTCAATTCTGATAAAATCAGTGTGATCGATTATTACCTTAGACGATCAGACCGACGTCCATCTTTCAAATGAATAGGTCTGTGCATAGAGTCATCACTCTTTAAGGACACACAGCTGGGTCCAGGTCCAGGAGAGTCTGGTCTCTGATGTTGAACTCTGACAGAATCACAAACACTGATGAACAAACATGAACTCTGAAAATCTTCCAATTTTGAGTGCTGCTGAAATTTACTACAAACTTTTCTAATATTTGATTCTGATATAAACACTTCTTTGATTATTACCTTAGATGATCAGACCGACGTCCATCTTTGAAATCAATAGGTCTGTTCATAGATCGGTCACTCTTAAAGGACACACAGCTGGGTCCAGGTCCATGAGAGTCTGGTCCATACATCTGCTTTGGGCTGCAACATGCACAGACACACACACACAGCTCTGAGTATAAATAGTGCTGATCTCTGACATGGAGCAGAGTCATGAACAGGTAGAGATCCTCATCTTACCTGTGACCTTTATGTTCCCTCCACAGAGTGGTTTTAGAGGGAGGAGCTCCCTCCTCTGTGTCCACATCTCGATTCATTGCAGAGCGCCCACCTACACACAAACACAACAACATGCTCATTCATTACAACAGGACTGAGTCTGGTCCTGCTGGAGGTTTCTGCCTGTTAAAGGAAGTTTGTCCTTGCCACTGTAACTTGCTAAATGCTGCAAAGTGCTCTGCTAAAATGCGCTGTGATCTGCTGCTATATAAATAAAGAATGATTGATTGATGTTGTATGATTCTTTCAAGTTGTATTTTTTGCTACAGTACTACACACAGAACATAAAGTAGGATGTTTGTGTTTGGTAATTGTTTCTTTGTTGTAACAATGCTGCTGGGCAATAAATCTTATACCGTTGGAAAGCCTGTTTGTTTCCTTTTTAAATGACGCCACATTTGTAAGAAACATGCAATCGTAGGACGAGCAGCAGAGCTGAGTTTGTGGGAGGCATCCATGAAGAATTTGCCAAACAGCTTAGTCTACTGTTGTTATTGACTCTTTTGAGATTTTGGCACCTGTGAGCATGGGCCCTGCTACAGAGGTCAGTAGTTATCTGCTCCAAGAATCAGCATGCCATGTTGGATTGATCTGGATAGGGCTTGTGCAATACGACAACTTCAAGCTGGTGTTCCACAAAACCAAGTTGCAGCATTATTTGGAGTGAGCCGTAGTACCATCTCCAAAGTGAAGACCAAGTTCCACATAACGGGGGACGTCAGAGAGAGGCTGTGAAGTGGACGTCCCAAGATGATGACACCTGAAGAAGACTGTTTCACTCAGTAACTGTAGGCCGTTTTCTACAGATTTACAGTCGAGGTTTGCAGGACAAAACGGCTCCCTGCCCCGACAATTCAGAACAGACTGCAAGCAGCCAATCTCCGGTTTCATGGGCTGCAAGAAGGCCTGCCATGACTGCCCTTCACCGTCAGGCCTGTTTGCGCTCATGTCAGCAACACGTGAGCTGGAACCTGAACATGTAGAGGAATGTTATGTTCAGTAATGAGTCCAGATACTTCCTACAGCAGTTGGACCTTAGAGTCAAAGTGTGGAGAAGACGTGGAGAACGCTATGCTGATTGCTGCACTGATTGAGTAACATCTTCTGGTGGAGGTGGTGTGATGGTGTGGGGCGACATCTTCCTCACTGGACAAACGAGGCTGGTCATCATTGGAGGCATTTTCAATGCAGAGAGATATCGAGATGAGATTCTGCAACCAGTGGCAATCCTACATCTCCACAGTCCGGGGCCGATCTCTATCCTCCAAGATGACAACGTTCGCCCCCACAGAGCGGGGTTTCTCAGAGACTACCTCCAGAGATTGGGATTGGAGAGGATGGAAAGGCCTCCAGCAGTCCTGACTTTGACCCCATTGAACACTTTAGGGATCAGCTTGGGTGTTCTGTTTGTGCCAGTGACCAACACAACGGGCGCAATGCAAATGCTCAGGCTTTCCAACTGTTTCAGATTTGTTACCAAGAAGCATTGTTACAACAAAGAAAATCTACCAAACACAAATGTCCTTACTTTTTGTGCTATGTTTATTAGCTCTGTTTATAAATGCATAGGGGGCTGATTATAAGACTGAATGTTCTAACTTCAAATATATATTTCAACAGTATTTCTTTAATGTTTTAAAATGTTGAGTGAACTCTTCATGGAACTTATTTTAATTCTTCATGAGCAGTTAATAACTAACTATTATTGCTGCATTACTTTTGATAATAATCCCACATGTTGTTGAATGAGTTCAGTTTATAAGGGACCATATGATTGACCTTTGATACTGTTATTAAACTCATAAAGTAATAAAACTTTCTGGCTAATGGAGGCATAGTGTACTCAGTTGAGAAGAGGATCCTGTTTTTCTGACTTCACAAGATAATTATTTCTGAATTCTGAGTTTTATGAAAAATAAAGAAGGTTTTAATCAATCATTGTACAATCTGTTAATAAAGAGTGTTGGTATTTATGTGAAGGTCAGTCAGTGTTGTGTTGGATCCTGTTAAATATAAATATTGATTTAACTGTTCTGCTGTCAGCCTTGTGAGCTAACAAATGTTGTGTAATAACCTGATAAATATCAGTATTATTATCACATATATTTTTTTGATAAAGCACAAGAATGTCTTTTATGGATAAAATGCCTGATTGTATTTTTCAGTTGTCATATTGAAATGATGTAAAACTAACAGAACTTTAAGAAGGCACAGATCATTATTATGTCGAACTTCATTAATAATTTACTGTTCAAATATGTATATTTCATGTGTTTAAATACTCTCAAAAAAAGGTTTAAAAATACTTCGGCCACGTTATGTTTACATTAGGGAGTGAATGACCTGGAAGTGTAAGTCCAGGTGACCTTGGGAGAGAGACGGGGAAGCCTGAAGAAGAAGGAGGAGAACGCGGGCGCAGTGGAGCTGTGGACGGTAGACTCGCGGGAGAATTAATCTTCCTGAGGGGTGTGTGGTGTTACCTGGCTGTCCATCGCTGCTGTGTTGTTTGAGACTAAGGAATACATCCCTCTACATGGTAGGAGTTGTTTCCATTCCACAAAAGGAGGTACGGTTGCTGTGTTCTCCATGAGCTCCGACATTAAAGCGCGCCAACGAAACTAAATGCAAGCTTGCTAAACGAACAATTAAGAGTGCACTCAGTTTAAAACAGACTAAAGAACCTTTAAACTAAATACCCCGGGTATTTTATTTACTTCATTTGGTGTTCACTGTTTCTAATTGTTTCTGCATTTCTTGTGAAACATTTCAAGTTCTGCCAACACATATACAAAACTGAGATATCTTGTTGAGTTGTTTATTGCTGCATGCTTTAAAGTTGGTGAGGATTTTGTGTAAATCACATTAAGGTAATTTGTCTAGTTTTTCTGGTAGCCTCTAAATATATATATATTCAGAAGAGTGAGAGTCATACTTAACCCTAGACAGTTATTTTACAATGGGATGTCTCTTTCACCACTAGACCATTTTGAGCTTAAAGTGTGTTATACTTAGCGAGCCGTGGTGAATGGGGTTACAGCTGTTAATATGACTCCTGCAGATTTGTACTGTAAGAGATGTTTCGTCTTTTTCGTCAAATATTGCTCTAAATGTGATAAATAGTGACTTTAAAAATTCCTGCCACATTTTAATACATTTTAGAGCTAAATATGGAAAAATGTTCCTGTTGATTTCAGTGTGCACAACTTCACAAACAGCGCTCCATAAGAACACATAAAGAGTTAAACGCTGCACAAACTGCAGGCACTCTGCCAAGAGACAGTTTAGAAGATATTAAGATTACGAGTCTTCCAATGAGAGGCACAGCTGACTTGATTGACAGGCGGGAACACTGTAGCTGTTGGCGAGGAGGCTAAAAGCCCGCCTCTTTACGTCACACTCGCTCGACAGCAGTTATGTTGAGTTCAACATTTCCAATATGGCTGCCGCCGACAAATGGCCTCAAAACAGCGCATCAGAAACAGATGGGTGACGTCACAGATACTACGTCCATTATTTAGACAGTTTATGGTCTATGTGCTCCCGTGTTGTTTGAATCCATTTAAATGAGTCATTATGTATTCATTTAAGGCAAAGCAGGACCTTTTCTATTTAAATGAGCTTCATTACAAATAAGACATGATTCACAAACTCTGGTGCTAACAGCCTCACGCACAATCTGCTGAGAGCTGAGGGGTATACTACAAAGCAAGTTCAACATATCCCAGATATCTCCTCCTGATCCGGCTCACTGAACCTAACAAAGGAGATTATGCTAAGCTATCACACAAAGCTGGTTATCAACATGATGAGTCAATCTTGAGTCACCCCGAGCGCGTTCACATGAACGGGGTGGAGAACATGTGGCCAATCACAGACACGGACAGTCTGCTGTCTGCACATGGACATATTTTTCAAACACTGCACTGACATTAGAAAAATATGAAGTGAAACACATAATCCAGACTACCTTCAACACAGCTTCAAACATGAAGGAATAACTGATGAGACAGAGTGAATGAACTAAAGACATCTTATATATCTTAATTCAGTGAGCGTTAGATCTGATAATGATAACTGCTAATTCCCTGACAGTGATCTCTCTCTCTCTGATGTAATCTTGTGTTGTGTGTGACAGTTTTAGACTTAATACTTCAGCTGCAGTCCTGACGGTATCAAACTGAGCGCTGTGGTTAGGACTAATAAAAATGAAACCATGATTCAAAGTTATAAGCATGCGCAGTTTTATTTCATTAAATGTAGGCTATTAAATGTACAAATTCCCCTGGATCACCTGCTTTAGACTCTGTTTAAGTTTGATGTCAGGAAAGAAAATAACTGTCATCAGTATTTTAGATATAAAATCATACAGGTAGACAAAGTGTCCTGCCCGTCTCTCCCCCCTTCCCTCGCGATCAGCTCACAGAGCTTTGTGATCGAGTGACCTGGTTGGTCAGTGGGCGGAGTTTTCTACAAACTGATCTCTGATCCTGAATAGAACCTGCCCCTGAGCAGGTTAGGAGTTCAGCATGAGTAACCATGGTGATTCACCCAGGTAAGACAGGAACCACTTTCATAATACTGAAAATCCAGAGTTAACCCTGAAGTTACCTCGATAACTGCAAATCCAGCCTCATAGTATACCCCTCAGGTGGTTACTCTGTTGTAATATGTATCAGTGTTTTCATACTCAGACTTTCAGAGACAAGTTAGAGCATGACAACTCCACCTCTAGATGACCTAAAACAATATTTGTTCACATCAAATCTGTTAAATTTACTTTTAGATCAGACTTATCTACCAATGCAGCCACAAACAACACATCACATCTCTACCACCATCTGTACTGTTCTCAGGTCAGTTAAACAGACTCACACAAACATGATGAACAGTGTTTGTTAGGTTACCTTCTGATGGTGAAATGAATCAGCAGCTTCAAACAGGAAACCAAGCAGAGAGAGAACAAACATGGAACTGACAGAAGGAGGTTTTCAGCATTCTTCACATGAAGTCTAAACTCTCTGTGTTCACCTTCACACTGAAGTGTTCTTTAAGGATAACAGAGCCGCTCTGAACTTTAGACTGAAACACCTGAACCACTTCAAACATTAACAGAATCAAACTTTGTGAGATGGATCATAAAAGTCTCAAAGTACAGTTTATACTTATCAAACTTGGATGTAGTCACCCATTGCTCTCTGAAATTGCTGTTGACTCAAACTAAGTTCCTACCAGGGATGAACAGAGTTCTGAAACACTAAAATAAAGGAACAGTGACTCTGATGACGTGTTACTGGAGTAGAAGTAAAAGTTCTGATCTGTGAATCTACTCCAGACAAAGTTAAAGGTACTTTATCTACAACTGACTTCAAGTATTGAGTACTTCCTGTTAACCTGGGTGATAGGGGGCGGGGTTAAACAATAAGATATGACCTTTCCTTTCTCTGGTGAAATGTCTATGGACTGCACTTATCTAATAAAGTAGTGGACACAGACAGCCTCTTAACAACACAGTAAGGTGAGTTCACTCTTAAACTTCCTAGTCTCAGGTAGTTCTTCAAATCAGCCTCTAGGTGGCAGTACGTGAACACAAAGAATCACACATCATTTGCCCCACTATCTGCTCCATCTAGAGGTCGAATTCAGTTTTGCACCTGATTATGACTGAGATGAGCTGCCACATCTCCACTCTGTGCTGTACAGAGCTGAGCTGTGGGCTCTCATCCTGTAGGTATACTGTAGGTATACTGTCTAATCTCTGATGGACTGATGCTGTTTGGTTAGAGGTAAGTACAGCTGTAAACATCTGGTTATATGCTGTCAGCACACCACACAACAGTGTAGTCCAAATAAGTGTTTTTATTTCCATCAAACAAAAATCATTAGTCAAAGTACATCACCAGATCCCTGCTGCTCTCCTCTCAGCTTCTGTCTGATTTGGATGTTTGTGTGCAAACCACCCTGCAGTCTCATGAGGACATGGCTTCTTGAGTTTAAACGCAGGGGGGAAAATCTCTGCAGGTGAAGAACAGTTTAATGGATCTGATTCAGACTGTTCTCACAAACTTTCTTTGATTACATTGAAGAAGAAAAAAGGATGAATGAGGCTTGATGTTTTTCACAATAGAGATGTGAATAACTAAAGTTCAGTCTGACAGTTTTCCGTGGAGTCATGCTCTTTGATAACAGACGTTCATGCTGATGTGACAGAAACAGTCAAATACTCAGTTTGTGTTTGTGTAGAGAGGAGGAGACTCTCCGTCCTACACAGAACACAGACGCACTGAGGAACCAGGAGACCAAAACCGAAACCCAGGATACAGAGGTTCAGTGAAGGTGGTCCTGAAGGTGTGGAGGTGGATCAGAGAGTCAGAGGAGACTCTGTAGAAGGACAGAGTGCCAGCAGGACAGTCCACATACACTGCTACTCTGTCAGAGACAGAGTACAAGGAGAGAGGGAGGTCTGTTCTTCTCTTATTGTGACGGACAGAGTAACCTTTATCAGAGCAGAATAGACTCCAGGAATGATCATTCCATCCAAACAGACAGTCGTTACTGTCTCCTTTCCTGCTGATTCCTCTGTAACTCACTGATATATGAACCCATCCTCTCCACTTGACCTCCCAGTAACAGCGACCAGTCAGACCATCTCTACACAGCAGCTGAGCCCAGGAGTCAAATCTGTCTGGATGATAAGAATATGGCTGATCCTCTCTCACAAGTGTCACCTCCCTGTTGTCTTCAGACAGTCTGAGCCGTCTGTATGCTGTGTCTGAGTCCAGAGTGAGTTCACAGACATCTGATGGAGAGACAAAGACACAACACAGCAGCAGTTTATCATCAGACACACCTGAAGGCTTTATTCTTTGTTAGCTGACAGTCTGCTGTTTGGTCCTCATGAGTCAAACTGATTCCACACTTACACTTCTTCAGTCCAGGTTTTAACCTCTGCTCTCCACCATGGTCCACCCTGGAGGAAGAAACACAGTCAGAGTGATGTTCTGATGTACAGAAAGTGGACCAAAGTCAGTTCATCTCCTCCAACAGCCCCTCAGCTTGTTTGGAGTCTGTAACAAGTGTTACTTTGAGCTGTTTCAATGGCTGAAGGACTTTGGATCCATAAAGTCCAGATTCTGCTTCTCATGTCCTCTTTGAAATCAGTGGAGATGATTCCTGCTGAACCTTTGTTCTGTCACTTTAAAGAAATCATCTCTTTTTATGTGTCAGGAGTAAAAATCAATCATCCTAAACATCCTGTCTTATGGATTCAGAGTGATGAAGACAGCTGGAGAACAATCATCAACATTCAGATCATTTCCACATGTCCTCCATGATGTCTCAGAGTCCCTGCTGAAACAAACAGCAGGTAGCAGCATGTATATGAAGCTGATGGTGACTGACAGGTCTGCTGCTGGTCTCCCTGAATGTAGTTGTGTCAGTAAACCAGTATGTCTGGTCTGAAGTTAAATGAATACTGTTTGATCTCAGTGTTTAACACAGTTATGCAGTCGGTACATGGAATCCATGTTTTCCTCTTCAATGAATGAATCAAAGTAAGATGTTTTTGGAGACAATTAGAATTTTCTTTTACACATTCAGTGTTTGAGCTCTTGTCATGTTATACCTCAGTGTATCCAGTCTGTTGTGTGGATCCTTCAGTCCAGCAGACAGCTGCTTGATGCCTGAGTCTCCTGGATGGTTGTAGCTCAGGTCCAGCTCTCTAAGGTGCGAAGGGTTGGAGCTCAGAGTAGAGGCCAGAGAAGCACAGCCTTCTTCTCTGATCATACATCCTGATAGTCTGGAGTTAGAAAAAAATGGCATAACTTTGCATAAGTTTACTGATTATATTTTATTTATATTACTTTCTAGCAGAATCAACAGAAAACCTGACCTGAGAGTTTCCAGTTTGCAGTGTGGACTTCTCAGTCCAGAAGACAGAATCGTCACTCCTGAATCCTTCAGGTTGTTGTTACTCAGGTCCAGCTCTCTCAGACTGGAGGACTGTGAGCTGAGGACTGAGGACAGAGAGGCACAGCTTCCCTCTGACAGGTTACATCCACTCAGCCTGTAAAAGGAAAAGTAAGAGGACCAAACAAATGCTTTCACAGTTGTCATTAATTATATTTACATGTCTTACTCATAAACTCACACAGCTTTTTTAGCAACTTTGATCACTGGCAGCAGCCTCAGAAGAGTCTCATCTGAAGCAGAGTATGTCTTCAGGTCAAACACGTCCAGATCTTTCTCTGATGACAGTAAGACGAAGACCAGAGCTGACCACTGACCAGGAGACAGTTTCTCTGTGGAGAGACGTCCTGATCTCAGGGACTCCTGGATCTCCTCCACTAGAGAACGATCATTCAGTTCATTCAGACAGTGGAACAGGTTGATGCTTCTCTCTGCAGACAGATCCTCACTGATCTTCTTCTTGATGTACTGGACTGTTTCCTGATTGGTCTGTGAGCTACTTCCTGTCTGTATCAACAGACCTCTGAGGAGAGTCCGATTGGTCTGTGATCCACTTCCTGTCTGTGTCAGCAGACCTCTCAGGAGAGTCTGATTGGTCTGTGATCTACTTCCTGTCTGTGTCAACAGACCTCTTAAGAGAGTCTGATTGGTCTGTGATCCACTTCCTGTCTGTGTCAGCAGACCTCTCAGGAGAGTCTGATTGGTCTGCAGTGAAAGACCCAGGAGGAAGCGCAAGAACAAGTCCAGGTGTCCGTTTGGACTCTGTAAGGCCTGGTCCACAGCACTCTGATGGAGACGTTTCAGTTTTTGTTTTTCTCTAAAGATTCTGGAGGTCCGGAACGTTGGTTTTTCTTCTTCCATCAGGTTGAGTCCAGACTTGGTGAAGGTCAGATGGACATGAAGAGCAGCCAGAAACTCCTGAACACTCAGGTGGATGAAGCAGAACACCTGGTCCTGGTACAGTCCTCTCTCCTCTCTGAAGATCTGTGTGAACACTCCTGAGTACACTGAGGCTTCCTTGATCTTGATGCCACACTCTGTCAGGTCGGACTCATAGAAGATCAGGTTTCCTTTCTGCAGCTGATCAAAAGCCAGTTTTCCCAGAGACTGGATCATCTTCCTGCTCTCTGGACTCCAGAGTGGATCTGTCTCAGCTCCTCTATCGTACTTTATTTTCTTCAGTTTGGACTGGACCACCAAGAAGTGGATGTACATCTGAGTCAGGGTCCTGGGCAGCTCTCCTCCCTCTCTGGTCTTCAGCACATCCTCCAGAACTGTAGCAGTGATCCAGCAGAAGACCGGGATGTGGCACATGATGTGGAGGCTTCGGGAGGTCTTGATGTGGGAGATGACCCTGCTGGCCTGCTCCTGGTCTCTGAACCTCTTCCTGAAGTACTCCTCCTTCTGAGGGTCAGTGAACCCTCTGACCTCTGTCACCATGTCAACACACTCAGGAGGGATCTGATTGGCTGCTGCAGGTCGTGTGGTGATCCAGAGGCGAGCAGAGGGGAGCAGGTTCCCCCTGATGAGGTTTGTCAGGAGCACATCCACTGAGGTGGACTCTGTAACATCAGTCAGGATCTGATTGTTGTGGAAGTCCAGAGGAAGTCGACACTCATCCAGACCATCAAAGATGAACACAACCTGGAACTCTTCAAACCTGCAGAGTCCTGCTTCTCTGGTCTGAGTAAAGAAGTGATGAACAA
Source organism: Notolabrus celidotus (assembly GCF_009762535.1). Taxonomy (NCBI): domain Eukaryota; kingdom Metazoa; phylum Chordata; class Actinopteri; order Labriformes; family Labridae; genus Notolabrus; species Notolabrus celidotus. The sequence goes on along the minus strand of NC_048285.1, from coordinate 91,400 downwards.
GTTCCACCAAGCTGAACTTTCTCTCTCTCAGCACATTCAGCTCTCTGAAAGTGAAGGGGAATGTGAACTGGATGTCCTGGTGGTCTTTGTCTTCAGCCCAGTCCAGAGTGAACTTCTGTGTTAAGACTGTTTTCCCGATGCCAGCCACTCCCTTTGTCAGCACTGCTCTGATTGGTTGATCTCTTCCATGTGAACCTTTAAAGATGTCTTCTTGTCTGATGGTGGTCTCTGGTCTGTGTGGGGTCCTGGATGCTGCTTCAATCTGTCTGACCTCATGTTCATCATTGACCTCTCCAGTCCCTCCCTCTGTGATGTAGAGCTCTGTGTAGATCTGGTTCAGGAGGGTTGGGTTTCCTGCTTTAGCGATCCCCTCAAACACACACTGGAACTTCTCCTTCAGGTGAGACTTCAGTTTACGTCTGCACTCTGCAGCAACAGTTCCTGAAAGAACCAAAGAGAAATGTGATGAATGATCTGAAGCTACAATCAGTCTGATGAATTTACACTTTCAGACATCAGGATGGATTTGATTTTCCTCCTCTCTGAAATCTCTTCATCAGCTGTGAACACTCACAGCTCATAGATGTGATCCAAATGTGTGCATCATATTAACAGCAGAGTTTGAAATGTAAACCTCTCCCATGTTGTCTCCATTTCCTCTCTCCATCATGTTCAATGTGTTCAAATCCTCTTACTGCTCTGCAGACAGTCAGCCAGCTCCTCCTGCTTCATTCTCCTCAGGAAGTGCAGAGTGATCTCCAGAAAGGCCTCTCTGCTCCTCCTCTGCTCTTCATCCTCACCCTCCCTCTGACTCTCTAAGCATTCTGGGTAATCTGGACTCAGAACTCTCTGGATCTCCTTCAGCTCGGTCTTTACAAAACTGATGATGTTCTCCTGGAGCAGCTGGAGGAGAACAAAACAGAACATCAGATCATCTGTGACAGACAGAGAGCCTGCTGGTCTGCAGAGTCCAGCATGGAGACTGGATCACAATGCTGCTTCAGGACTTAGTCTGTGGATGGTCCTGTCTTCTACAAGTCAAGTTTCTCTGAAATGAACTTCCTGTTGGAGAAATCTCCTGGTGTGCTTTCATCCAGAAAAAGTCTGCAGTGACTTTAGACCTGATGTGTTTATTAGAATGAAGCTGAAAGCAGCAGCTGTCATTAACATGAAGCAAAGTGTTTCTGTTGTTTAGACCTCAAACTGGACTCACTTTGGGAACTCTGCTGCCAAAGTCTGAGTCTGTGTGAGAGCAGCATGACCTCTGACCTCTGACTGTGTGCAGCTCAGAAATGTAAGGCTTCATTCAATCAGTCAAACACTGAGTGTGAAGAGAATTCAGGCAGAGATGATGTTTGCAGTGTGATCAGGAAACAGAAACATCCAAACAGAATGAGTGTGTGCTCTGATTCTCAGGAGGAGCTGTGTTTGTACATTTACTCACCATCAATATGGAGTCCAGCTGTGTTTGATGCTGCTGGGCAGACTGACCAATGGGAGCCTCTGATCTCTGAACTCTGTGGAACAAATATAATATCATGTACTTTATGTAATGACACACAGTGTTACATCTGATAGAGTCTGTCTTATGGATCCTCCTCCAAACACAGGACAGTCTTACCTTTCATCATCACAAATCTCTCCATCTTTGAAATCAATCAGTCCGTTCATAGATCGGTCACTCTTTAAGGACACACAGCTGGGTCCAGGTCCAGGAGAGTCTGGTCTGTCGTGTTGGACTCTGAAAGAATCACAAACACTGATGAACAAACATGAACTCTGAAAATCTTCCAGGTTTGAGTGCTGCTGAAATAACTACAAACTTTTGTAATGTTTGGTTCTGATAAAAACTGTGTGATCGATTATTACCTTTGATGATCAGACTGACGTCCATCTTTGAAATTAATAGATTCGTTCATAGAGTCGTCACTCTTTAAGGACACACAGCTGGATCCAGGTCCAAGAGAGTCTGGTCCATGCTGCTGCTCTGGGCTGCTACACACACACACACACACACACACACACACACACACACACACACACACACACACACACACACACACACACACACACACACACACACACACACAGCTGTGAGTATGAATAATGACTCTGCATTGATTCAGTGCTGATCTCTGACATGTAGAAGAGTCATGGACAGGTAGAGATCCTCATCTTACCTCTGAGCTTCATGTTCCCCACACAGAGTGGTTTTAGAGGGAGGGGCTCCCTCCTCTCTGTCCTCACACTGATCCATTGCAGAGCGCCCACCTACACACAAACACAACAACATGCTCATTCATTACAACAGGACTGAGTCTGGTCCTGCTGGAGGTTTCTGCCTGTTAAAGGAAGTTTGTCCTTGTCCACTTCTTCCCAACAATCAGGAATAGAACCTGTCTCCACCATGCCACCTATTATAGGTCCAATCAATCATTACAATAGATTATGTTTGTTGGTATATGTGTACTAATGTCTATGTGTGTATATTATACAACAGAATTTACACAACGGGACACACACTGCTCTCTTACACGGTGTCATTCCATATTCTACCACCAGGTGGTGACATATTCATTCTTTTTTTTTTTTTTTTTTTTTTTTTTTTCTCTTGTCTGCATATATATTTCTGGTTTGTGTCATGTTTGTCACAAACTGTCAAATATTCATGCAATTTATTCTTGCAGCAAAAGAAAAGAAAGAAAACCTTTTTCTTCTGTGCTTGTGACTGTGTGCATGCAACCATCACCATCCCTCTTAGAACTCTGGCCTATCTTTTATTGGCAGCTAATATCATGTTCTGTAAAAGAGGGCGTGCACACCTAGGTGGACCAAAAAAATAAAAAAAATAAGAGAAAGTGAAAGAAAGATTACATGAGGATATACAAAGGGACAGGGAGAGAGAAGGAGAGAGAGACCTAACACACTTAGATGGAGAGGGACCATCTCACCATGATGCAAAAAAAAAAACTCCGTGGGGTGATACTAATGATTAAGCAACCCTTAGTGTCCACAATCATTACTGAAGCTTGGGTCGCAGAGGGTTGCCGCCGTGCTGTGTTCTATTTGTGTAACAAGACCACCACTGGTGCAGATGAAACCACTTGGGTCAGACCAGCCGAGCGGTACGGCTCGGCACCCGGGCCGCGAGAGCAGTCAGACCGAAGGACCCAACCCGCCGCGGGAGACCCAGGCCAGGGGACAAGCCAAGGACCCAGACCGGAAGCAAGCAGGTACCGCCGGAGCACCCAGGGCGACCCCCAGGTCACCCAGTAGGAGGAAAGGGGGGCGAGGGGGGAGAGATCCCGCAGCCCCCCCAAGGGACACCCCCACAACACCGCCCCCACAGCCCCCCAAGACGGAGCCAAAGGAGCCACCAGGGCCGAGGGGGCCCGGCACCAGGAGCAGACAGCCAGGCAGACGACCAGGACCAGAGCCCACCAAACCGGCGCGCCGGAGCGGGGGGAGGGCGAAGGCGGCAGGGCCAATCCCACCTGCCCCCCACAGACGGCCCGACCACTCCCCCCACCCACGCCCCCCACCCACGCCCTGCGACTGATGGACCAGGCCGCGGGGGCATGGAGGGACACCCCAATGGCTGCCGTAGTAACACCCCCCCCAGCTGCGCACCACCCCACCCCCCCAAGAGGACCGCGAGGGAACCCCGGGAAACCCGGCCCCGAGGGCAGCCGCGGACCAGGCCCCCACAGGGGAGGGGGCAGCAGGGGGGTGGAGGGTGACAGGGACACCAGCCACCCACCCAGCCCCGATGGGGCAACGAGTAGGGGGGGGCTGGCGCTGCGGCTCTCCCCCCTCTCTCCCGCCCCCCCCCCCCCCCGTATAAAACCCGCCCCCCGACCCTATATCTTTACCTATATCAGTATCTAGTGAGGTGCATTAAAATAGGGGGGGGGGGGGGGGGGGATGGGGGGGGGGGGGGATGGGGGGGCGGGAGAGAGAGGGGAGAGCCGCAGCGCACTACTGCACCACACAGTTTGTCCTTGTCCACTTCTTCCCAACAATCAGGAATAGAACCCATCTCCACCATGCCACCTATTATAGGTCCAATCAATCATTACAATAGATTATGTTTGTTGGTATATGTGTACTAATGTCTATGTGTGTATATTATACAACAGAATTTACACAACGGGACACACACTGCTCTCTTACACGGTGTCATTCCATATTCTACCACCAGGTGGTGACATATTCATTCTATCTTTTTCCCTCTATCCCTCTCTCCAACTCGGTCTCAGCAGATGTGTGTCTAACATGAGTCTGGTCCTGCTGGAGGTTTCTGGCTGTTAAAGGAAGTTTGTCCTTGCCACTGTAACTTGCTAAATGCTGCAAAGTGCTCTGCTCATGGTGGATTAAGATGAGATCAGACTGAGTCCTGTCTGGAAGATGGGTCTGGATCTGATCCGGTCTTGATGTTGGGTCTTTGTTAATAATAGAACATAGAGTACGGTCTAGACCTGCTCTGTTTGGAAAGAGTCTGAGGAGAACATTTGTTGGATATGGCGCTCTATAATTAAAGATTGATTGACTGAGGTTGTGCAAAGTATGATACTGTAAATTTGTATTTTTGCTATGATAATACACAGCACAAAAGTAAGAATGTTTATTTGGTTATTGTTTTTTTTGTTGTTAAAATGCTTCTTACTTTCTTGTACTGTTGGAAAGCCTCTTTAACTCCCTTTTAAATGACGCCACATTTATAAAGAACACACATTTGTAGGATGAGCAGCAGAGCTGAGTTTGTGGGTCACACCCAGGAAAAATGTTCCAACTCTTCTCTGTCAGTGCCTAACAGCTGATTCTTCTGTTGCTATTTATAACCAAGAAGCTTTGTTACAACAAAGAAACAATTACAAAACAAAAATGTCATTACTTTTTATGCTACGTTTAGAAAATGAATTCCACAGTATCATTACATGTTTTTTTAATTCTGATTCATGATGCTGTAATAATGTTAAACAGAACAAGCCAAATGTGAGCAGATTTTCTGTCTGGTGTGTATTTCCAAGGTCTATTCACCAAATTACATTTGTACCCAAATAGTCAATATAGTGCTCACTATGGTTATAAAACTAAATGTTCTAACTTCAAATATATTGCATTATAATTTTCAATTTTCTTTTTAATTTGAATCATGATACTAACTTAGCATGGCATTTTTTTTTTAATTAAAAAGCAAATGTCATTTTCTTTTTTCATTTTGATTGTGTAAAATAATTAGCATTGTTGAAGATTAAAATGAAAATGCAATAAGTCACATAATTCACCCTTATTTGGAAAAATAATAAGGTTTCTGTTAATGCAATTTAGTTTTCAAATTTGCTTTATCATTTTAATGTTGGTAACTATTTGCTTCCATCAGTCTGGGGCTGACCTTGACTCCACCCCAGCACATACAAGCTGCATGACTCATGGTGAGTTTATTTTTGGATAGTTTACACCAGGAAGTCAGCTGGATATAAACTGTGACATTAGTGTCACATGTATCATGAATCAACTCCACATGTACATAATGTAAATACATGAGAGCAAAGGTAAGACTCATTTTAAGGGTAACAGAGCAGCTCTGAACTTTAGACTGAAACACCTGAACACCTGTAAATCATGGATGTAATCTCAGTGGAGTCACTCATTGCTTCCTGTAGTTCCTGTTGACTCTAACTAACTTCCTACCAGGATGAAAAGAGTTCAAACTGACCTGCCAACACTCCCGATCAGGGCTGCAGTCTCCCACTGGACTCCTGATTTGTAATTTCTCTCAGTGATCTCCTTATTTCATGTTGATACCATCAAATAAGTTCCTCAACTGCAGGAAACTGCAGCATGCCCATTCAAGCAGGTGAGTCCATGCAACTCCACGGTAGTTTAAATTTGACTTTTTTAAATATCATAATTTTAATTCAATACAATCTTTTATTAGGATCCTCTAATCTCTAATAAAGTTTTTAAATCAAAGCAAAGTTCTCTATTTGAGCTTTATATCCAAACCTCAAAAAAGCACCCCCCCTCCTCTCCCTGTAGATGGTTTCACCCAAAAGATGCTGCATGAGATCATTTCAGGTAAACACACAATAGACAGGTATGTGTGTCATCTGTTGCTGGAATGTTTATAAGAGCACCAACCCTTTTTAAAAACAAGTTTGGATTTATTTATGAGTTGAACATAATTCTGCACTGGTTAAAGTTTGTATCCATCCCTCATTCAAGTGGTTTAACATTAGATAAGATAGACTTTATTGATCCCTCATTGGGGACATTTTTTTTGTTCCAGCAGTTTTCAACAAGAGACAGGAGAGCACGACAATTTACTTACAAGTTAAAATAGAACAATTAAAGGTTAAACAATGAGAACAATATAAAATGAAATATAATAGATATTAACACTTTCTACTTGCTAGTTATTGCACAGGGAAAACTGCATCATGTTGCTAAAAACACACAGTGATAAGAGATGTTTAGAGTATCTGCACAGCTACTTCTGAATGAGTTAGGATTCAGTGCTGCTGTTCAACAGTCTGACTGCAGACGGGATGATTGACCTGTGGTGGCGCTCCTTCTTGCAGGGTGGGTGTCTCAGTCTGCTGCTGAAGGAGCTGCTCAGAGAACCTGTTCTCTCTTGATAAGGCAGGTTGTGACATGCTATAACGTAGCTTCCTCTTTAATGTTTAGAAGGAGAGTTCAGAGCTGCGTGAGTGTTATGACAGTGAGAGTGCTGACAGGTATCACTATCACAATATCAGAGGTGAAGGTTATTAAAACACTAAAGTCTACCTGATGATCTCAGGTCAGGATGCAGAGAGAGTCTCTTCATTTATTCTATTATTAGATTACAAAACTTCAAGTATTGAGTACTTCCTGTTAACCTGGGTGATAGGGGGCGGGGTTAAACGAGAAGATATGACCTTTCCTTTCTCTGATGTAATGTCTATGGACTGCACTTATCTAATAAAGTAGTGGACACAGACAGCCTCTTAACAACACAGTAAGGTGAGTACAAAACACTGACATTACATCTTACCTTCTGAGGGGGGAATTCACCAAGGATGGGTTACGGTCCCTAAAAGCACAAAGATAATATAATATATAATAATATAGAACCAGAGAGAGAGCAACTTCTCTGAGGTAGTGCCATCCTTCCTCCATCATAAACACCAGGACACAGAGACACCTCTCCATAGTCCAGCAGATAAACACAACCAGTTACACTGTAAATATTTTATTTTTAAATATGTCATTTTATTGTAAATGAACATCCTCAAAACTCTGATTTAATATTTTCTGCCATTGTAGTTAATGAGACCGAGTGCGGCCACAAACACAGCGCCCCCTGGTGACTGGCTGTAGTAAAGGTCAGAAACTCACCTGGTCAAAATTTAAAGAATAAATACACGACCTACATATATGTCTCATTTCTTTGTGCTGTGGTGATATGTAGTTATTATTTGACTGCTTTCTGTTCAAGGCCTCTTTTTCTGAAAGTTTCTTTTTCCTTAGTTATTAGAGGTCAAAAAACTGTGAGGGGAGAGAGGTTCCGATGACGCTGTGATTCCCGTTCTCGCGAGACTGGTGTAGATTCAACATGGCGGCGCCCGGTGCCGTTTTTTGAAAACAAACAAATCTCATACACCGTTATCGTAATATAACTTAACTAAAGAATAACTCCGTGAATCAGGACACGTAAAACTAATACTCGACAACCCTGGAGCAGCTGGAAGACTTCATAGACAGTTACTACTACCAACAGGCTGCTGAAATGGGTAAGAAAGGGAAACAAACGGCTTCTGCCCCTTCTGCAAAACGCCAGCGTTCCCCTGATTCCTCACCTAATGTATCTTTCGCCTCCCAATCCGACTCGCCGACCCAAACAGAGGCTCCGTCAAACAACCCCGAGGTTAGTGAAACTTTAATCTCGATTAATAACCATCTCTCCTCGATGGACTCGCGCATCGCTCTCGTTGAGTTAATGCATAAAGAATTCCAGGAGCTCAAGACCAGTTTAGAATTTTGTTACGAGCAAATTACTAAACTAAACTCGGAGAATAAACAACTTAAAACTGCCGTCCAAACTCTCTCTGCCGATATGTCAGGTATCCAAAGAGCGAATAAGAACTGAAAGAGACCGTGTTAGAGCTGCAGGGACGATCTATGCGGGATAATTTAATATTCTCTGGCATTCCTGAAACTGCCGGTAACAATCCCGCGGAGTCTGAAGAGGCATTAAAAAACTTCATGGCCTCCAAATTAAAGATCACTGGTGACAAGCTAAAACAAATCACCTTCCACCGCGTCCACCGCCTCGGAGCAGCTAAAAGAGACAACAAACAACCGCGTCCGATCATAGCTAAGTTTGAGCATTATAAACACAAAGAGTTTGTTAAAAAACAAGGTGTACAGCTCAAAGGGACAAACTACGGCATGAACGACCAGTACCCCAAAGAGATCCTGGCTCGGCTTAAAATCCTCTTCCCGATCCGCAAAGAGAACATTGCCAGACAACGGAGAGCCGTGATAGCAGTAGATAAACTATATATCGATGGCCAGCTGTTCCGGGACCACGAACTGACCCCGTGGTTATTCTAAGCTTAACACTCCGGATAGTACCGACAATATATTGATAAATACTCACACCAGTCTCACACTTACCTCCACAACTAATGACCTGACTTTTCCTTTGTTTCTGTTATTAATTTATTTATTGTCTTTCTCACAACCTTTGTATCTCCCCCCCCCCCCCCCCTTCTTTTTCTCCCTTTCCCTCTCATTCCTCTATCATCAGACTGCAAGGCTGCCCACAGCTTCACACAGAGACTCACACACTCACCCTCTCTCGCACACACATGCTCACACACTCACTCTCTCGCACACATGCTCACACACACACACACACACACACACACACACACACACACACACACACTCACACACACACACACACACACACACACACACACACACACACACACACACACACATACTCACACACACCAAGAAGTATCTGGGGACTCTAAAATAATCAACAATGACTAAATTGGTAAGTTGGAATATTTGTGGTATTGGAAATCAGGCTAAAGCAATTAAAATTAAAAACCATCTGAATAAACTACAGGCAGATATCTGCTTGCTTCAGGAAACACATCTTATAGACTCAAGAAATGCAGTTATAAGATCCCCAAATTTCCCACATGCCTTCTGTGCGAATTATAACTCAAGACAGAGAGGAGTTGCAATTCTTATTAATAGTAAATTACAATTCACACACAATACAACCATCTCAGACCCAGAAGGCCGATATGTCATTATTAACATATCCCTCCACAATCACAAGCTAACAATAGCCAGTATATATGGACCAAATCAGGATGACCCAGACTTCTTTCACACATTCTTCTCTCTACTGAACAACTTACCAAGTGCAGACATTATCATTGGTGGTGATTTTAACACCGTTCTCGATTCTCCTCTAGACAGAACAAGCAAGGGAGGGAAACCCAAAACATCTCAAGCAGCAAGGACCCTAAAACAGTATATGGAGGACTACGGCCTCGGAGATAGCTGGAGGATAGACCATCAGTCAGAAAGAAAGTACACCTTTTTCTCACAAGTACACCACACATTCTCGAGAATCGACTACTTCTTAACTAGTAATTCACTTCAGTCAGTCATTACAGAGACACATATACACCCCACAATCATTAGCGATCATGCTGCAGTATCGTTAAATCTAAATATTAATACGCAACAGAAACCCTCCATCAGATGGAGACTCAATACATCATTGTTAAAAGATGATGACTTCAATCAGTTCTTCAACCAAGAATGGTCATTTTTCTTGGAAACAAATGACTCCCCAAACATCTCGCCTACACTGCTATGGGAAACCGCCAAAGCGGTATTACGTGGCAGAATCATTTCATTTTCATCCTACAAAAAGAAGTAAGAAGTCTTAAGAGAAAATAATTTACAATCAAAAATAGTAGAAATAGAAACTCTATATGCTGAAAAACCAACAGAAAGCCTTCTTGGTGAGATCAGGAGACTCAAACTGGAGCTAAATGAAATTATCAATAAAAAAACCACCTTCCAGCTAGAAAGACTAAGACTCAATGACTATCAAAATAGCAACAAATCAACTAAATATCTGGCTAATCTAATCAAACAGAACAAAGAAAAAGCAACCATCTCATGTATCAAAGACTCTACAGGTAAATCTCTCCACAACAACAATGAAATTAATGACGTGTTTAAGGAATTCTATAGAAAACTATACACATCTGACCTCAACCCAAGTGAAGACGGAATTAATCAATTGCTTAACCCAATTAAACTTCCACAGCTCGTAGAAGAGCAAGCAAATCATTTAGACAGACCCATATCTCCAGAAGAAATTTTTCACGCCATCAATAAAATTCCAAATAATAAAGCTCCTGGTCCTGATGGTTTCCCTATCAAATTCTTCAAGCACTTTTGGGAAACCATATCTCCGCTCTTTATCCGTATGATTACAGAACTCACATCTTCAGCCATAATTCCTTCAACTATGAACACAGCAATGATAACTGTACTTTTAAAACCAGATAAAGACCCAACTAGCCCATCCAGCTACCGCCCTTTATCACTCATTAACACAGACATTAAAATTTTTAGTAAAGTACTCGCATCCAGAATCGAAGGTGTTATCCCATCCCTCATCCACCCCGACCAAACAGGTTTTATTAAAGGACGTCAATCATCTGACAACACCAGGAAGCTATTTAACTTAATGCAATTATCACAACAAAAAGACACAGAAAGTGTAATATTATCATTAGATGCTGAGAAAGCTTTTGACAAAGTCAACTGGACATTCTTATTCCTAGCTCTAAAAAAATTTGGATTCAAAGAGACATTTATAGGATGGATTAGAGCACTTTACACTTCACCAATGGCCACTGTTTCCACTAATGGGTTCATTTCAAAAAACTTCCCCCTGCACAATGGTACTAGACAAGGATGCACACTCTCTCCTTCCCTCTTTGCACTATTAATCGAACCACTTGCAGCTTCAATCAGATAAAATAGAAATATAAGAGGTTTCCAAACATCTACAACAGAACATAAAATAATTCTTCACGCAGATGACATACTACTCCTATTAAAAGACCCCCAATCCTCCCTCCCAAAATGCTTTAATATAATCGCGTCATTTTCAAAAAAATCTGGATACTCTGTTAACTGGTCTAAGTCCACAATCTTACCAAACAAATTAGAAGAAAAAAAAGTAGCAGCACTAGCTTCCAATCACCAACTCAGAACAGGGAATATCAAATACTTGGGCATTAATATCTCCCCCAAACTGTCTGATTTGTTTAATCGAAACTTCTCACCTCTCCTACTAACAGTCGAACAGGACCTACGCCGACGGTCTAACCTCCCTTTATCACTATTAGAAAGAATATCATCAGTAAAAATGTCTATCCTTCCTAAAATCAATTATTTATTCACAATGATTCCAGTCACACCGAATAACTCCTGGTTCAAATCAATTAACTCGGCAATAACCAAATTCTACTGGAAAAATAAAACACCAAGAATAAAACTTACTACTCTCCAAAAACCCAAAGCCCAAGGCGGACTTGAATCTCCGGACTTTGAGCTTTACCATCTATCAAGCCAATTGAAATATTTGATACAATGGCACAGAAAATGTAATTCCTCCTGGCTGGATACAGAACAAGCACTCTGTGGGGACCTTCAACTAGCCGACCTTCCATTTATCACACAAAATATAAAACAACACCAGTGTTTCAAAAGTATAACAATAGCAACGACCCTCAAAGCTTGGTGGAAAGCTGTTAAAATCACGAAGTCTCAACAAATTGCCCCATCCCTCCGCTCTCCCATCTGGAAAAACCCTGATTTCTCTTTTAAAAAGAAACCACTCCACTTCCCCAACTGGGTGAAAAAGGGCATCACGCACCTTCAGCACATTACGGAGGAAAACACTCTCATCAGCCTCACCAAACTAGCCCAGAAATTTAGTATCACCCCAAACTTCTTAGAATACATACAACTACAATCTATAGTGACACCAATCCTAAATAGCTTTGTTAACTCGCCGGATGACCCCATTCCAATTGACAGAATCTTAAATATCTTCAGCAAAAAAAAGAGCATGTCAAAAATATACGCAATCTTAAACCAGTCCGACACCTCGGTGTCATTACCGATATCAAAATGGGAATCAGAACTTACCGTTTGAGCGGTGCCATGTGAAGACGCACGTTTTTGAGCTCCTTGCCAGAGCCGAGAATATTGTATTGTTAGCAACCTCCTAACACTCCCCCAACAGATATTTTTCCAGCTCAGGACGTTCTTTATTTGCTCAACTATCCTCCAATGTAAAATGACATCTCTACATAGAAGAAAAGGTGCCCCCACCGCGGACTCGAAGGCTAAAGCTAGCAACTCAGCTAATGATGATGAGGCGGAGTTCCCCCCCGCTAGCATGACGGGTACTAGCGACACTAAAATTCTTCAGGCGATCCACTCCCTTAGGGATGACCTGGGGAAGAAGATTGATGACAACGCTGACACACACTCTAAAGAACTCCGCCGGGAAATTGGCCTGCTTAGAGACGAATTAAAGGCAACTATTGACCAAGTTAGTTGCCGTACCAAGGCCCTGGAGGACATGGTTGGTGGCCTACACACAGCCGCTAACGACCACTCTGACGCTATTACCAACTTGGAACGCGACATGCGGCAGCTTAAGAGTGACATAAAAACACTATCAGACAAGAACGAGGACCTGGAGGCGAGGTCAAGGAGGTGTAATCTGCGAATCACCGGGATAAAAGAGAAACGGGAGACGGGGAAGAATCCGTCTGACTTCATGGCTATATTGCTACAGCAGACGCTGGGACTAGAGTCACCCCCCCTGCTTGACAGATCACATCGTACCCTTCGTGAACGGCCCCAAGATGACCAACCACCCCGCACCTTTCTGGTGAGGTGCCACTACTTTCGTGAGAAAGAGGCAATCCTTCGCAAAGCAGCCACGTCTGATGAACTGGTGACACCGCAGGGGGACAGGATCAGGATCTTCCCTGACTACACGCAAGCTACTGTAAAGCGGAGGGCAGCTTTCAGGGATGTGAAAAACATGCTCAAGAGCTGGGAGGGAATTAAATTCGGACTGTGGTACCCCGCGACCCTTAGAATCACGACCGCTGACGGCAGACGACACAGCTTTTGGGACCCGGGTGAGGCTAAAGACTTTGTCACGAAGCACATAGATGTGGCTACATAACAGCTTCGGGTATTCGGTGGGCCAGCTAACAGGCCCTATACTACTTGCTAATAGCTTTGCTAGCACAAATTAGCAGCTAACGGTACCGGCCGAGTGAACATGTTTTGTTGTTCGATATACAGTTGGTATAAGAATGTGAACTTTAATGTGGTATGCCTCAATACTGTTCACTGTGAGGCGGTTTGCTCGGCACATTTGCGCAAGTCTGTTTAATACCGTTGGTGTTAGCTTTCATTACGGCCCGTTTGGCTGGCTAATGAGCCACTGCTATTTAGCACGATAGCCGCCCCCCATAACCCCGTGGGGTAGGCCGGCATGTTTACGTTCTGTGTTTTAATATCCGCTGTATTAGAGTAGCATACTAATACTACAGATCTTTATTTTGGGGGGTTTAATTTAAAATTACGCGGGTCATAGCTTTTCATTTTGGAGGTTTGCTAATGTTCTTATAAAATTACTAATATATTATACTGTTGTATGAAGGCTCTGGCGAGTCTCGGTCTCGCTAGGTAAGCTGTTTTGGTGTGAGTGTCATCGGGGGCGGGATGCAGTCTCTCATTTGGGGAGAGACCAGCAAGGTTTTCTGGACGTTCTTTCTAACTCCGTATGCACTATGTCTGTTATGTCGCAGTGTTTTTCAAATTTGTATGTTAGTTCTGTCTGTGTTTGCTGCTCAAACCCTTGTACTAGTTGGTTTACTTTTGGTTTGTTTTTAGTCCCTCCCCCCCCCCTTTTTCCTTCCTCTCCCCCCACCTCCCTTCCTTCATGCAGGGCTCTCGGGATGTCTAACCTACAATGTCACAGATGACAGGGATGCAGAGTGCGGGTTGTAATGCGACCACCTTCGTAAGCTGGAACGTCAGGGGTTTGAACCACCCTGTGAAACGTAGTAAGGTTTTCTCCACTTTACGCAAGTTGAAATCAGACATTGTTTTTCTGCAGGAAACACATCTCAGATTGACGGACCACTCTAGACTTAGGCGGGACGGATTCTCAAAAATTTTTCACTCTAAATTACAGACTAAGCATAGGGGTGCAGCTATCCTGTTACGGAGACATGTGCAGTTTGCGGACTCGACAGTTATTGCAGACAAAAATGGCCGATACGTCATTGTCAAAGGCTTGTTATATAATGTACCAGTCGTATTGGCTTGTGTTTATGCCCCTAACTGGGACGACGCTGTTTTCCTTAGTAATCTGTTTGCCTTGCTTCCAGACCTGAATTCTCACCATCTCATCCTCGGGGCAGATTTTAATTGTGTCCTCCACCATAGTCTGGATCGTTCTGCGGTACCTGTTAGGCCGTTGTCGAACTCAGCCCGGGTCATTAACTCCTTTGCTGGAGATTTTGGTATGTTGGACCCCTGGCGCTTTAAGAACCCCACCCTTAAGCAATTTTCATTTTTCTCTGCGGCCCAACAATCATATTCAAGGATTGATTATTTTCTCCTAGACAAAAAATTGATTTCTTCCCTCAAATCTATTGAATATGGGATTATAGTTGTCTCTGATCACAGCCCTGTAGTAATGGAGCTTTGTTTCCCTGACCATACGCCCCCGCAGAGAGCTTGGCGACTTAACCCGCGCTTACTGTCGGACGAGGACTTTACCACCTATATTTCTATGCATATCGATATTTTCCTAGAAACCAACAGGCGACCAGAGACGAGTGTTGGTACTGTGTGGGAGGCTATGAAGGCTTATCTCCGCGGCCAAATTATATCTTATACGATAGGTATGAACAGGCGAAGAACAAAACGCATGACAGAGCTTGTAGGCTTGATTGGCGACGTTGACAAGAAACACTCATCCAAGCCAACCGCTGAACTATATAAAGAGCGCATCACTCTGCAGATGGAATACGACTCTCTGGCAACCGCCCAAGTGGAGGACCTGTATCTCAAATCTAGGCAGTCTCATTATGAACATGGAGAACGGGCCAGTAAGTTACTCTCCCACCAATTAAGACGATCGGCAGCAGACAGCCTTATAACAGAAATCACAACAACAACTGGGGAAACTACGACCGACCAGGGGTGTATTAACGATCAATTTAGGAACTTCTATGAGTCGCTGTACTCCTCGGAGGTTGCCGATAGTTCTTCTGTTTCTAACTTTCTCAACAATCTGGAGCT
Organism: Notolabrus celidotus; assembly: GCF_009762535.1. Classification (NCBI taxonomy): domain Eukaryota; kingdom Metazoa; phylum Chordata; class Actinopteri; order Labriformes; family Labridae; genus Notolabrus; species Notolabrus celidotus. The sequence goes on along the minus strand of NC_048285.1, from coordinate 75,956 downwards.
CCCTACACTGGGCTCGGGAGAGGCTGCGTCTCTGGAGGGGGACATATCTAACAGAGAAATAGAGTGTGCGATTAAGGCAATGCAAAGCGGGAAGGCCCCGGGGCCAGACGGCCTGCCGATTGAATTCTACAAAAAATTCTCTAGCAAAATAGTCCCAGTACTTCAGGAGGTATACTCAGAGGCCTTCCGCCGGGGGACACTACCCCCTACCCTATCTCAAGCGGTTATTTCAGTCCTTCTCAAAAAGGACAAGGACCCGACAAAGTGCGATTCATACAGGCCAGTGAGCCTGGTCTGCTGCGACAACAAAATACTTTCTAAAGCCCTAGCGATACGTCTGGAGACGGTTTTAGATAAAATTATCCATCCTGACCAGACCGGGTTTATGAAGGGTAGGCAGTCCTTTGGTAATCTTAGGCGTCTCTATAACATAGTCTATACTGATTTTGGCCCCACCGCAGAGGTCCTTATCTCACTTGATGCGCATAAAGCATTCGATCGCATTGAATTTGAATACTTGTTTAAAACGCTTGAAAGATTTGGCTTTAGTCCAGGCTTCGTATCCTGGATAAGGATTTTGTACTCGGCACCACAAGCAGCAGTTCGTACTAATAATGTTATTTCACAGTACTTCCCCCTCCAGAGGGGTACACGTCAGGGCTGCCCCCTGTCGCCCCTCCTGTTTAACTTGGCAATAGAACCTCTGGCTGCCGCCCTTAGAGGCAGGACTGACATCGCCGGTATTATGAGGGGGGGCCACATGCATAAACTGGCCCTATATGCAGACGACCTATTATTGTTCTGTGCGGACCCTCTCAGATCAATTCCAACTGCACTTGATACAATTAGCTCATTCAGCTCGGCATCTGGATACAAAATTAATCTCAACAAAAGCTTACTGTTTCCCATCAATCCCTGTGCATCTGAGCTCTCCTATACAGATTTCCCCTTTAAAGTGGTTACGGACTCGTTCACATACTTAGGGGTGCGCGTTACACGACAATTTAAGGACCTGTTCAAGGAAAACTTTCTACCAACACTAGAAAAGGTTAAAGAGGACCTCAGGCGCTGGGCGTCCCTCCCCATATCTCTGGCGGGGAGAGTAAATACTGTAAAAATGGTTGTCTTGCCGAGATTACTGTATTACTTTCAGCAGATCCCTATATTTTTGCCTAAGTCCTTCTTCAAAGAATTAGACAAGCATGTCTCTACATTTATATGGGACAAAAAAATCCCACGCCTTCGTAAGACGTTTTTAGAAAAATCTAAGTCAGAAGGGGGTCTCTCTCTCCCAAATTTCTTGCATTACTACTGGGCTGTAAATACTCACAAGCTTGTGTTTTGGTTGTCTCACTTTAGGGAGGGGTCGGGACCAATTTGGTCCAGCATGGAGGCGAATTCTTGTTTACCACTGGATCTGGCCTCCCTGATGTGTGCTCCCCTGCCACTCAGTAAAAAATATCACTCAGCCAACCCGGTGGTTAGCAGCTCCCTTAGGATCTGGTCGCAGTTCAGAGTACACTTTGGGCTGAAACAGATGATTCCGTTGATTCCTATACTCCGCAATCCAGTTTTTAAGCCTGCCCTGTTGGATTCTGCTTTTCAACGCTGGTCTCGTAATGATCTGAAGAGCGTGGCCGATCTTTTTCAGAAAGGGGTATTCATATCTTTTGATAATCTAGTTAGAGACTATGGCATCCCAAGAACACATTACTTTAGGTACCTGCAAGTGCGAGACTTTACCCGTAGACATGTCCCCTCCTTCCCGACTGCCCCATTAAGGGGGTGGTTGGAAGATTGTCTTAACATCGACCCCTATCGGAGGGGATGTGTCTCTAAGTTATACAATGTGGTCCAAGATATATGCAACCCCTCCCTTAGCCATCTTAAGGACGCCTGGGAGAAGGAATTGGAAATTAAATTGTCTGATGAGACCTGGCGGCTAGCTGTTGAGAAAATACATAAATCCTCCCTGTGTGTGAGACACGGTGTGCTTCAGTTTAAGGTGTTCCACAGATTACATCTCTGCAGAAGTAGGCTTGCAAAGCTATTCCCTGGTGATCCCACCTGTCAGAGGTGTCATAATGCCCCTGCTACCCTTTCTCACATGTTTTTTTCTTGTCGATCTATTGTCCCATTTTGGACCTCCGTTTTTGAGACTCTCTCTCTTATGTACTCATGCAACTTAACACCTAACCCTGTAACTATTATATTTGGCGTGGCTCCAGAAGGGATGTCCCTTTCAGGTTGTCAATCAAGCTCTCTCGCCTTCGCCTCTCTTCTGGCTCGCCGACTTATTCTCCTTAAATGGAAGGACAGGGCTCCACCTTCACACGCTCGGTGGGTCAGAGATGTGGCGACACATTTAAAGTTAGAAGAATTACGGTACCGTAGCCAGGGTTCTGCTAGGAGGTACTCTGAAACATGGAAGCCCTTTTTGGACTATTTCAACAACTTACCAGGTGCAAAAGTAGCAGACTGAGGCCCTCGTGAAGCCCCCCCCTGTTTTTTGTTTTTTGTTTTTTGTTTTTTTAGTTTTAGTTTTTCCTTTTAATTTTAATGTATTTATTTATCTGTGATCTACATGTGTATTTCAGTCTATTATTATTATCATCATCATCATGGCTTTATGTTTCTTTATGTATATATGTATGTATTTATATGTGTGTGTATATAGTATTGGTGGTGGAACCAATCTTTTCTATTTATTTATTTATTTATTTTTTAGTATTATTTTTACAAGGGATGTTTGTACTGTTTGTATTATGTATTATGTTAAGGGTGAGTCGTTCCCCCCCTTACTTCATTTCATTCTAGACCAGATTTTGTAAGCTGATGTGCTGATATTGCCACATAAGAATGTCATGTGAGATTTGTAATTAATGCAAAAAAACCAATAAAAGACAGTTGAAATACAAAATGGGAATCAGATCTCTCAATAACAACTAACTGTGACTTCTGGAATCGAATCTGTATATACAACTTCAATAAAAGCATTAGCAAAAACTTACAACTTATCCAGTATAAAACCATCCATAGGACACACTACACTGTGGCAAAACTACACAAAATGGGATTATCAGAAACAGACAAATGCACCAACTGTATTCAAGATACAACAGACACATATCTCCATGCATTTTGGACCTGCACACCGGTCCGCCAATTCTGGCAACAAGTCATCGACAGATTGTCAACCATGCTCAACTGCAACATCCAGCTGTGCCCAACAACTTGCATCCTTGGCGACATATCGGAAATAACACAACATAATAAACATTCCACCATTCTCTTAACGACCCTAATCATAGCAAAGAAGACTATCCTCTTAAATTGGAAATCAAAGAGAAATCTAAACATTAAGGTTTGGGAGAATCTACTAATGTTGTGCGACAGTTAATAATACACTGGACTCATTTGAAAGCAGCTGGCTTCCAATCATCACTAAATTAACAG